>NC_089686.1:52093816-52386316 GCF_031753505.1 Anomalospiza imberbis | reverse complement strand
AAAAAAATCAGGTTGCACAGCAAATGCACAATTTTTCTTTCTGTTTCTAATCGTGTATCAATAATATTTCAAAATCTTGACAACCCAACCACGAGTCAACCGCAGTTAACATGTAAAAAATGTTCCACAAAAGGGATTAGTGGCACAACAGACAAGTCAAGACTTGTGCATCTGCCATCACAGTCAGCCCTGGTCAGTAACAAAAAAGAGATGTCTGCATAATTTAATCTGTTTTCTGGTCACCTATGTTTCACATGTAATGGGTATTGCTAGTTTACCATGAGGTCAATCCTGCTTTCCTTTTTCCATTTCTTCTGCCTGCCATTCAACTCTTCAAAACACTCAACTCTTCCTGACAGCAGGCGCAGAAGCTGTATTTTCTCTTGTACCCTATGGTATTGGAAAGAACACTGGTCCTCAACAAATTAATATTAATTGCAGGTCAGCTTCTGCAGTGACAAGTGAAGCAACATTTTAGTCACTGTTTTCAGAATCAATATCTTAACATCCCAGGTGCAACACTGAGCAGATACTGAAGTTCCTAACACTAAATAAAATTAATGGTTAGAAGCTAAACTATGAGAAAATAATTTCCTGGGGACAGGTGCTTCAAAACCACCACGAGGCACAATCAGTCTCCTGAAATATGCTTTAGGGAGCTGCTTTTTTCCTCCCCCAGGAGGCTTGAGAGTGCCTAATACAGTCTGAAGTTTTGCTGATTAAATTTACCAGTAGTTTTGCTGATTAAATCTACCAGTCTATCAGCAAATTAATAGGAGCAGTTTGCTAGCCCCGGAGAGGGAAAGTGGGGTCACCAAGCCCTCCCTGCAGCATTACATCATGCCACTCTGACATGCATTAAGCTCCTCTGGAGGGGTTTAACCCCTTCAGCCTCGGCAACATCTCTCCCTGTGCATAAAGTCATTTGAACTACTGAAGGGACTTTGGAACATACGGTTTGGACTTTCTCTGTTCCAAGAGGATCATAGGAATTCTATAGGAATCAAACCTAAGTTAAATCCAATTCAAAAAGTCAGTGTCTGGAAATCCAGAGATGTCTATTTTATGGGTGCAGGGGTAACTTGTTTCCTAATTACTTTCTCTCTTCTAATTATCAACTTTGGCACAAATTCTGCTACTAATTGAAGCACTAAGAAGCAGATAACATGAATCTTGACTTGGTAGGTTTTCTACAACTCGTTCTTCAAAAATCACCTGTATGAATGGTGGGGGGGGGAGGAAACAACAGGGAGACGAAAAGCAATTTTCATTAGGTCCATGAACAGCTTGTGGCAGAGCAGACAAAAAAATCCAGCACAAGAGGTATAGCACAAGAACAGATTAAGTTCATTTAACATTCACTGCTAGTGCTGCTAAGGTAATATTTTCAGGCAGATTTACACTATTTTTGAAGTTAATTAATTAACTAGTATTTTGTTCTTCATTCTGGCTCATGTTATTTAGTTTAAAATGGCAACAAGTCTTACTACAAAGGACAGAACAAACTTTTTCATAGTTGGGAGGCTCATAACACTGAGATTTAAGGCCATACAGTGTTGTCCATCCCAGGGAAATTTGCATATTAATCCAAAATTTTCCACCTCTTCTCCCTCAGCTTCAAGAATATTGATTTCTCTGGAGCACCTGTATGGAGTGGTGGTCAATCAGTGGCTCACTCCTGATTAAGGACTTTTGTTTTCTACTCTGACAGGCAACAACCCAAAGCCAAGAGAAGAAAAGGATGGAAAACATTATCCATAAAGAAAAGATGGATTTGAGCCTGCAGCTGTTATTGCTCATTTGGTAGCTCTTCACCAATACCTTGTTTGTTAAAAATAAAAACCCAAAACCAACCACAAAACAAGTAGTCATACATAAGAGCCATGTTTCAAACTTTGACCAAACAAAGGCTGATTTATTAAGCATCTTGGCCAGTTGTCACGATTTTATAGAAAAAAAGCAGAGCTGTGATCCATTAATGGACATCTAAGTGGGTGCATGGCATGGCACACATGGTTTTATTTGCTGTTGACTCAAGGCTCTTAAATGATGTATCAAGGGATCATTTTTTAATCCATGCTCTGTTTGTTTCACTGCTGTGTCAGGGATTCTACATGGAAAACGGGTGCTTTGCAATATCTTTGGAATTCTTTGGATGTTTGTTTCCAAAGGTTGCTTGTCTGATTAGTAAGGCCAGTGACATGCAGGATAAAAGAGGAGTGTGTCACATTAGTTCTTTGAACAGTTAAACATCTTCCTGTCTCAGTGATTATTTCTCTATTTTTATATTAATTTTGATTTTTAGCAATAATTTTCTAATTTACATTGCTGCCATGTGATCTATAGGGAAAAAAGCCCCTTCATTCCCACTTGACCAAGATCAAAAACTAATTACAATCTGATTCTTTGACCCATTTAAGCACATAAACCAGGAATAATTTGTAATTGCCCAATTTCAGTATCTCTCTGAATTGTGACACTCATGTTTTTTAAACTTAAAAAGAGGTTTTAGGTGTGTATCAATATGGCAGTGGTGGAAGATGAAAACACTGACTTGCCAAGTAAAGTCCAGCTCCATAGAATAAGAGAAGCTGTATTGCTCCTGGGGCTCCTGGAGCTCCAATTAAGACAAAACCACAATTAAAGAATATATCTGCTGTAGCATGTTACAATTATAATACCATGGTGACTGCCAACAGCTGTGAAATACATTTCAAGGTGGTTTTGTTCTGTTTTTTTGTTTTTTGTTTTTTTTTTTTCCAATCAGACATCATCTTTGCATTAAGAATTAAATACTACCTGTAAAAAGTATTGAGGTAGCATAAATGCTACCGAAATGAACATATCTACCTATACATCATAACTCTTGATTTCATTAATAGGATAAAGACCAAACAGTGGTTGTAAGGTAAACTGCATGAATAATTTAAAGGAGTACAAATTGCATGTTGTTTGCTACAGAATAACAGTACATCAAGAGTGTTTCCAGAGGTCAGCAGCTCAGTTAGGAAAGATTTTTATCTTTTTTAGAAGGAAAACTTACAAGCAAGTTGAATACAGGGCAGTATTAACTCCCTGTATATTGACAGTATTGACTCAATAAACTTTAGTCTCAAATCATAAAAGGTTTGATATCTAAAAGTACCCCAATAAAATTTTGATGTTTCTTTAATAAATACTCATTTTCCGCCTGAAAAAAATGGGGAAAACTCAATTTTATGTTGAAAAATTTTGCAAAGTTCTCCAGCCAGTGCATGCAGGATAGTACAAGCTGGAAGCTCTTAACTGATGGTTCTGAGCTGTAATTAGTCAGTGGCACATGCCACAATGTGAGCTGTAATTAGTCAGCGGCAAATGCCAAATGTGCTTGTAAGTGATGTCATACTGGGTTTGCAGATGCTTTGTCTTAGTCAAATGAAATGTGGCATCTCCTTGATGCAACACCACTTCAGCATTCGGGGATTTTCTTTATTTCTATTGCAGCACTTTTCTGCTGGGGTTAGGCTGAGTTGGTATTTGCCCTGTCAGGTGTGTTTCCTTCTCAGCCCCTGCCTGGCTGTGAAGGGTGCACCCATGGCTGCAGTAGCCCAGCCTCACCTCCCAACATCTGTTTCACACAGCTGCAAAGAGTGGGTGCCTTCAGGAGAACATGAGCTCACTCCCAGCATTCCCCTGTTTTTAACTCCATGATATTCACAGTAACTGCAGTCCTTGTAGAACTGCAGTTATTTTCTCACAGCGAGTAGATGACAGGTTTCCTTCAGAGCAGAGATTCCAAGCACTGGCACTGCCTTCAGCACAAAGCAAAGCAAAGAGTTGTCAGCACACAACCATCTGCTAAGAGACAAGACAATTCAAAAAAAACAGCCAAGAAAAGCAAGTGCCACACAAGCTACTGCCTGGTAATTTAGCCTCATAAAGCTAACTTCTAAGAACTCTGACTTTTCAGATTTGGCAGTGGAATCTGTCAGTTTGGCAGTGATGGTGGTGCAGAAGGCATGAGTACTGCCCTTGATTCTGTTTGCTGGTGAGATCCAACACAGAGTATTTCTGGGATTGATAACAGGAAGTGTTATTTTGGCCTAGCTGTGTGGTAAACAACCAAGACTTTGCTGCTAAACTATTCATTTTATGGAATACGATGGCCAGGAAGGCAGGGTTTATTCCTCTAAGGATCAGTAAGGTGTGAATCTCTGCTTTTGTATAGTTTTTGTGAGTGAGTCAGCAGCTGAGGGTAAAGCAAGATGAGATGTCTCTCAGAGCTGAAAACTTCTTTCCCAAACACTTCAAACTACAATCAGGGATCATACAAATAATAAACCTGTGTCATGAAGCCCTGTTTTCCTCACTTGAGTTTACCCATTCATCTGAAGAAGTGATGAAGGAAGCTGTGGGAACAAGATTTGATGTCTGGGAAAGCCTTCTCAGGCAAAGATGTGAACTGTGCAACTTCTCCCTCCATCTCCTAGAAATGATTCTTGCTATTCTGCTTGCTATATCTGCTGTTGCTTTCATAACCTGTGAGCTGGAGGGAACTGTATTAACAGGTTTTGCTTCTGAATGTATCCTCATGTATATCCAACAGACCCCCATTTCTCTGTGTGTCTCCATTTATTTGGAAATGAGGAGGAAGCAAAAAATGTCTAAGTGTGTGCCAGTGTCTAAGAAACTTCACATGTAAAGGGTTTTCAGGTGCCTATTTTCAGCCTAAGAAAATAAGTTCCTCTTTCCATCTTCCACATCCAAATCAACTCCACCTTCACCTTGACTGTTAATCTGTTGTACACTGCCTAGGATAATTTAATTTTTGACAGCCAGCATATCAGCAAGGGATTCTTAGTTACCAAATCCTGATGCACAACCTTAGAAAGGCAGACTGCACATTGCAGAAATTATATCATAGTCCTGCCTCCCAAAGCAGCCTGTAACTCACTTTTTTTTCAAAACATCCCCAGGTCATTTTGCTTGATTTGAAAATGCTAGTCACTCTGGGTGGAGTTTATGCCTGACATAGACCAGATAAACTCCCGTCAGCACCTCACAATGCTTTTTTTTTTTTTTTTTAATTTAATCTTTAAAAGGACGGGCTGCTGGTTAACTGAGAGTCCCCTGTTTGATTGACAGTATCTGTCAGAGGCAATGAACTCCACTTGAACATTGCCTTTATGTTCCTGTGTAAAGTTGTTCAACTGTGACCCTTCCATCTGTTCCAGCTAATCTGAAAGTCATTTAGGCCCGCTTCTCCATTCATCCTAAACACAGCACATTCTCCTGTTAACACACATATGCAAAGTTGTCAGGCTGTCAGCTACGTAAGGGCTTTTTTCCCCTCTTTTTTTTTTTCCAGTCTCCCACAACATCTGTGTATACATTTCCTTGTAATGATTATAATTACAAAAAAATGAAATCAGAAACTGACTCAAATCTTGCTAATTACTTTAATGAACATAATAGTAAATCTCACAACATCACTTCAGAAAATATTCAAAGGGGTTCTTTAAGGAAAGGTCATCAGGTAGCTGACTCCAGTGCTCCAACGTGCATGTTCAAACCCCCATATTTTAAACACTGAAGCAAGTTATTGCCTTGAAGGTGTAAGATCTTTACCAAAAATGTGTTTTAAGATTTTCAGACTATTACTCATAAACAGCTGTTCAAACCTACTTCAAATATCTAAGATTGTCATATCTTATTTGATGCAATTTTAAAATGCATATGAACTTAGGAAAAAATATGTGGAAACTTTTAATAATGTGGTACTCTCAGTTAATTTACTCTTTAAAATTCATCTTACACCAATAGGAAACTATTCCACTAAAAATGTCAGCACAGTTAGTATCTATCTTGAGAACAACTAATAAATCATCCGTTCCTTGCACACAAAATTAATGCTGACAATATAGTTAACTTTAAATTCAGGAGAGTAAATATTCATTATGGTCCTGCTCAGATATTGCTAGAAAACTATGAAACACATCCAACAAAACTAAGAAAAACCCAAGAGGCAGTTTCTGATGGGTCCAAGGAAATACAAAGGGAAGGTTCTCACCCAATCAATTTGTTATTGCCACAGAAGAAAATATTTATATAAATTTCATCATTCATTATTCATTTCTGGTACATGCACACACCAAAGTCTTTACAAAAGACCAGTATTTTACAAAAAAAAAAAAAAAAAAAAAAAAAAAAAAAGCATAATGCCATCTATTGTAAACTACTTCCAGAATAAAGAGGAGAAAAGTGCTAAAATGTACGGAATAAAAACAAAATAACAATCAGAGATGGAAAAACCAATATAGGAATCATTATGGAGTTTGTTGTGCTTCTCAAAGGGACCATGACTGTGTGCTGTACACACCCACACTATGCCTCAAGTATTTATTATATGGAATGTGTACTTCTTGTAGAATCTTGACTTCTTGGTAAATGTTAGCACAAAATGAGTGACACTTGTAGCAAACCTTTGTTCTCGTGGCTGATTTCTCTGACAGAAGTTATATAGAAGAATAGAATCAGGAAAAAGAAGAAAAAACCCAACAGAAAAAAAACCCCAAATCTCCCCAGCCTACTGTTCAGCTCTGTCATAGAGAAGTAAAGAAACTAGACCTCCTATTCATGTATTACCCACTCTAGTTGTCATGCAAGCTTTTTGGCCATTCTCGTTGTATTTGAATGGTGGTAAAGTAATAAAGGCAATGGGATGAACTTCTCTTTTATTTTCCTTTCTTTTTTTTTTTTTCCACTCACAAGAAAAAAGTGTTCCGGATTCCTGTTATGATGTGGTGAAAGTCTGCCAGCCTCACATTAAAGACTCAATAATACAAGTTTAAGTACAAGGTTGCCATTTGAGCTATGATTTATTTTAATTCCTTTAAAAAATGTCCATTGATCTTACATGAATTATCAACAATAAACTGAAGTAATCCTTATGTGCCCAAATGCTTTCCTGCTATATTTATAGGAATACTGCTTGTAAACCTGATCTAACACAGTACATCAGAGTTGCAGGGTTAATTGCAAAATGCTCAAAAATGACTCAAAAAGCCTTGTCTGTCTTTTCATGCATATAATCTCTGCTTAAAATATAGAGCCTCTTTACCTATCTTCAGCAGCAAAGACTTTAGGATGAGATTCACCTGCTGTCTTTTGAGGTCTGTAGAACAGACAGAAAATCTGAACTGACCTGGTCTGCAGAAAAATGTCCCCTTTTAGGGTGTTGAAATGGCAGCCTGTGCTGATGAGTCACACACTTTTAGATGTTTTTATTTCTCTTATTATAAAGTCCTTGAGACAGCAAACCTGGACACCTGTCCTGGTGGGGGTTTGACTGATGAATGCAGTCTATATTTGCCATAAGTACTATTACTATTAATTACTATTACTATTAATATTACTATTACTATTAATATTACTATTACTATTAATGGAGAAGCTTTGCCTTTATTTACCATTAGTATCATTAATGAGGAAGCTTTGACAGTGCTCCCCAACACTTTTGGCCCTAAAAACTTGGTGTAGAGACACTCCTGTTTGCTGTGGTACTGCTCTTCATATCTTTCATTACTGATGGTCAAATTAATGTCTTAGGGGTCTAACAATAGAGGTTTTCTAATTAACTCAGGAAAGTGTAATTAAAAATACAGTTAAAATAGCTTCCTGGTATCTACCTCTCTTGCTTGACATGAAAATCATGCTAGACTTCAGGGATGGGGTCTGAGTGCTGCTGATATGTATTGAGCTTTTACTTTACCACTTGTGGATCACTGTTGCTTTCCTTTTATTTATGATAAGGGAAAAGTAAAATAAGTTTGCCATAACACAGGGCATTGATTTGAAGAAAGAAGATGTCACAAAAAAGGAATTAAATTTCCTTAGAGATGGACGAGAGTAAGGGATCTATGCATATATAAAAGACCTCTAGGGAGAATCAGGTCTCTTTGTGTTTTCCCAAAATCTCAGAACAGTAAAAAATAACTAGTATAGCACAGTGAGAGAGAAGTTATAACAAAAGTGATATTGGAAGTCCAAGAAGGCTGCAAAGAACAAATCGTATCTAAGATTCATCTATGGTTCATGCCAAGTTTGAATTTTTTGAGCACTCATGCTGGTTGTTTTTCCCAAACATCAACACTTTGTAGGAATATGCAATAAATTGTTAGTATGTTGAGTCTGAAAGGAAAATTCATGGATTTACAGTCCCAGGGAAGAGGCCCTGAAGGGGATTTCATGGGGAAAGAAAAAAGAGAAATGCTAGAGGTTCCAGCTGATAATGAATCTCATTTGTAGACATATGTTTTACTTTGACAGCAGCACTCCTGGCTTTTCTAGGATCTGATTATTTCTCTGTATCAGAAGGTGAGTACTGAACATGCAAGGTGCAAATTACCCTTTGGATTTTTACCCTGTCTAGTTTGTATCGAATCTTTGCCCAGTCTTCATTGTGGAAATAAAGATTACTTTTATTTAACCCTAATACTTTATAATACTACTTTTATCTGAACATACAACTGATAAAATTATAAGAAATCTGTTTGTAAACATTACTATGTCATCTACTCTGTACACTCAATGGTGAAAATTAGAGAGTACCTTCAAAAATGCACCTTTGAAAAAAAAATAAATTCTTATTATTTGCCTTTTGATCTTTGCCCCTAAAAAAAAACCTTCAATAAATCTTTTAAGATTTATTTCACAATCAAAAGACCCAAAAGCGTACATTTAAATGAAAAAGGAAAGAAGGCAGCAACTTCTTTGCAACTGTATGACTCCAAGAGCTGGGGACTAGAAAAAGAATAATAAAAAAATACAGATTTCTGAGCTGAGACTGGGAGCTTGAAAGTCAATTAGTCCATTCCCTTCCCTCAATACATCAACTGATGGGAGGAGATAAAATCATACAGCTCTTTGCATGATCTTGTCATACCCACAACAGGAAAGACTTTTCAATGGACCAATGTCTGTCTTTAAAAACCAATTCTACACTATAGAAGTTTTAGAAACAGAAAGCTGATATGGTCATCTACTGAAAAAGAGAAACCAGAAAGTGAATTCTTCAACTTTCATTAGTAGTTCTTGCAATTTTTGAATGTGTAGTGACATTACAGAAGTATTACCTGTGGCCCACAGAAAATTATAAAAATCTGCTGACATTTTCCCATGCCCAGATTTAGGTGTTTAATCTTTGCACTCTTAATTGCCACTGAAACTCATTTTTGAGCTGATCATCTCAGGAACTTCTAGCTTTTCATCTGCATGTAACAAACAAATTCCTAGTAAGGAACAGTTCTGTATCTCTGTTTGC
The DNA here is from genome assembly GCF_031753505.1 of Anomalospiza imberbis. NCBI lineage: Eukaryota > Metazoa > Chordata > Aves > Passeriformes > Viduidae > Anomalospiza > Anomalospiza imberbis. The sequence goes on along the minus strand of NC_089686.1, from coordinate 52,377,015 downwards.
CCACATTGGTGCTTCATTTTTAATATTTTTTAAAGAAATCGGTTTGATCCAAAAGAGAACTGGAAATAAAGGTACATATCTTGCCCAGGTTTGCCTATATATTTACAAAAATCAACATTTTCAGCTACAGTGCTATTTTTGCTTTGTATAAACTGACCTCCAGGACACTCCCTGAATCTTTAAACAGCAAGGCGAAATACTTTTTCTTATTATTCATATTCAGCTCAAAATTAGAAAACAAATCTGGCATTGGAAAACAAAATTTGGTACAGTTTCAATGTGATCACTTCACAATAAAAATTGCACTGTATATCTGACAGAAAGACATTTTAAAGCACAAAGAAAGCTCTTTAGTAAAGACATGGATGTACCATAGAGACAGTGGAAATAATTATCCTATTAAAAAAGTTTAATCCAAAATCCCAAATTAAGTTTGGTTAGAAACCCGTATTTGCCACTTGAGGATGGCTGAGCTGCAAAAGAAATGTGGATGGAATCTGTAGTACAAGCAGATCCAAATTGAAGGATGTTAAAACAAATAGCACCAAAAGCCAAGGAAGCTGAAATAATTACAGAAATGGGATGTAGGAATATTAGTCATGTTAACTCACATGCATCATGATCAGTCAATACCAACATTAATGTCCTTCCTGTTTAAACACTTATTATTGCTTTTGCATGTGGCAAGTTACTTGCAATGACTTAAAGATATTTGAGAATTTGGAAAAACAGATGCTAGGTGAAGTACAAGCATGAATTAATTACTGCAAAACTTCAAATATCACATAGCAATCACTTTATTTTACATCTTCTTTAAAACCTACAGTGGATCTTTTATTTGACTTTCAAAACTAAAGCTTTCTAGTATATTTAAGCCATTTTTCATCTTTTCTCTTGACTTCCATTGAGACTGATTTTCTTAATGAAAGCTGATACCCTTACACAATAATACGACTCCAGGACCTGTGGCTCTGACACAAAGCACCATTTTGAAGAAATTATCCAATCCATGAGAATAGCTGGTTACACTGGGTAATAACTAGTAACATGATCTGCCTTGCTGAATAACTTTGAACACAAGTATTTTTTGGCTGTAAAGAATGATTTGAAAACCTAAATATAGGTTACAGAGGCAGAAGTCAGTTTAATACATAAAATTTAATAAAGGAAATAGGAAAAACAGTAAAGACGTGAGGCAAATAGTCATAATGCTTTATTCAATCTTGAACTTTACTCACAGGAGTATTTGCCACTGCTCCTGTGAGAACCATTCATTCATTGCATGTATGTTCACCACCCCCACTTCCTTTTTCCCAGCATAGTGCAAAATCCCTCTAGGAAGCACCCTGTTAATTTAAATGCCACTTGTCCATATCAAGCCACAGCAAACAGACTCATTTCTGGAGCTGGAACAAACAGGCTGAAGGGCAGAAACTGGCAGAGTAGGAAAGGTGCTCAGTCTGGAGCTCATATCTAGGAAGGAAATTTGGTAGAAAACACGTTTCAGAAAAGGAAGATCTTTATGAAAAATATGTCCACACATTTCTTCCTCAGAAGCATGCCCACTGGAGCCTAATGGGAGCCACCAAATGGGTTTGGGAAGCCTGTTAAATGGATCTCAGCTCTCTTCTAAAGAGAAGCCTCTTCACTTGTCAGACCTCAGTTTTCTAGGGATTCACCTGGACACCCTCTGTTCTTCCACACATGTTAAATAATGAATTCACCCACTAATCTTTTGGCATTGTTTCACAGATTTATTGCTACCTTTTACCAGTCAAGTAGCCAGAGTGTCTAAGAGCCTTTGCTGAAGTCACAGCATGAGCTAGAGGCCCTGGGAGGGAGCATCCTGGTGCTGCAGCAGGGCCAACATTCTGCACAAGCCACAGGAAGTCACAACTGGGCTTATCAGACTGAACAATGAACACAAGCACAGCCTCATCCCACCAAACTGAAATAACCCAGCCTCCTAAATATACGGAGAAAATTATTTTAGAACAATAGTAGCATAAAAAAAATAAACTGATGCCTAGGAACACGCAGTTCCAACTTGATTTTAGCACAGCCCTTCCTCCAACACCCAGGCAAATAAAATTTCAGAAAATTTGGTTTCATATTACCAAAATTGTTAGGTCTTTGAATCTATTTTCTTGAGCTAACCAGAGATGGAGTGCATTTCCCAAATCCTTCACCCAGAGACAGAGCAGATTTGTAATCTCCATGAAGTCCCTCTGCCCCACAGATATGTTGTGACCACCTGAAGAGTCTATTCTGCTTTGCCTGCCCTGTCTGCAGTTCTCTGCAATCATTCCCTCCTCTGCTGTCTGAAGTTACACACTGTGGTAGAATATCTGAGCAAGTGACTAAATCCTTCTGGTACTTCCATTTATAAGATGAAGTTTATGAATTGATTTGGGGAGCACTTTCGCCCAAGAAACTCAACAAGATTCATTTTGCCCAAGATTACAACCAGTATATAGCTGCCCAGTATCTGATGCTATTCAGAAACTCCAGTGTTGGTGATTTTTTTATTACTTACCCAATTACTGCAATGAGAAGAGGTCTAACAATCTTACATAAATGACTGCTCAACATAAAAAAAGCCTAAAGTCAAAGGAAAATGCAACAGAGGACTATTGGGGGAAAAAACCTCAACCAGCCACAAGTTTTGTTTGTATCTCTTACTTTAGATTCATTCATGCAACATCCAGAAGTAGCAGGTATCTGTAGTACAGCACAGCAGCAGCAGGGTTGTCCCTGAATCACAGCCCAGCCCCAGAATTTGATTGGGTTTTGAGCTAACTTTCTCCTCTAAGAATTTTTGATTAAAAATAATAATAATAAAAAAAAAAAAGGTGCAGACTGCCCATCCCAGCCTGGTATGAATTAGCACCACCACCCCTCCACACATCCCCTCCTCCCCCACCCCTGTCCCCCATCTATTTTGTAAAGCTCCATTTAATATATTTTCTTAGAGCTGTGTAGTGGTTTCAAGGACTTCTGCAGGGGGAAGCAGTCAGGCAGGCTCTGTGATGCTGGTGCTGGGTGGCAGCAGCGCAGACATGCACTAGGGTGGGAAACATTGAACTTCATCCTCAACAAGTATCAAAAGGCGACTTCATTAAAGCCAAAGATTTTTTGCAGTGAGGTAACAGCTTATAGTGTATTGCAAAGAGATATGAGAAAGGGCAGATTTTTCTTATCTTTTGTTATTGGAATTGACCCTCAGGGTCCTTAGGCCTTGGTGAGAGCTTAAGCAAGCTTAGATCAAGGAAGGATTTTGAAATTGAATTTATTCAGATTAGCAAAACCTTCCGTGAGAGGATTTACTTTCAACAAGCTGTTGCCAACTCGGAGCTTAGAAAGCCCAGCACATTTTACTGATCTACAATCAACTTTTTTTTTTTTTTTTAACCCAAGGCTGGCCTCATTAAAATGTTTGCCATCAACATTCACACAGTATCAAAGATTCCCTGCCAAATGTTTATTTATAGGTACTTTCCTTGCTTGTTCAGATAATTTTCATTCAGATGACCTTTTGGGGTTTTAGGAAAAAGATATTGTAGATAATGATATAGGGGAAAGTATGAGAGGAGGAATGCAGTAATGAAAAAGTGATCTATTAAAATGAAAGCCACTTCTCAATCTTCATTTCACAATAAAAACATATCCAGACTGCATATAAAATACTTCACTCTTGCACTTGATATATTGATTTTGATGTTTCTATCTCTAAAAAAGTGAATTATATGTTCCCATTTCTGTCCTGTGACATGCCTGGAGCTCTCAGTCCCAGCTGTTTTATTTCAACAGGGAGCAATTTTACAAACTCCAAGAGAAATCCAAGCCATGCTCAAACCACTCAGCATTTCACCATCCACTTTGCAGGGTCAGGATTTTATCTCATAGCTCCCTAAACAAATTTGCATGGTTGGAATTCATTATACGCTTGCACTGGGAAATCTCTCCCTGCCTTCAGGACTTGCTCAGAGACCACTCCTGGATGGCTTTGCCAGCTCAGCTACCTCACTTGTGTTCTGCAGAATGCCAGTTTTGGCAGAGCTTTGTGCCTGTGCCTGATGAGCCTCTGGTGTGTCAGGGACCTGCACCAAAGGCTGTGAGTCCCACAGGTACTTTGTACAAATTCCTACCTTGCCCAGCCTGGTGGGAAATGAAGAACAACTCTGACAGCTGCCACCAGGAGGAACGAGTGAGGGGGAAACCTCCCTATCTCTGGGGAGGGCTTGAGAACACAGATGCAGGAACTCATCTGTGGGTTTAGCATTGTTTTAGTGCCTTTAATGGAACTGCAACAGTCTAGCTCAGCCAATTTCTGTTCAACAAAATCTAAATAGTACTTTTTTTTTTCCAACTAAAAAGTTAAAGCCAGAGCAATATTAAACTGTTTGTTGCAGCTCGTCAATCTTGTGACTTCTTTCTTGGTTGAACCCTAGAAATATATTTTGCATTTCAATGCTAGCTGTGAAAATCTATCAGGGAAAAAAATATATTAATACTCAAATTGTATATTGACATAATGTAAAATGGTGCAAGGAGCCAAATACTGCAGCACTTGCTAAGAGTTCTTACACTGAGTCAATGCAGGAACTATTTTACACAGCTTTAATTTCTTCAGCCTGTTCAAATTTCTTTGCATGTATTAGTGCTTATTTTATTTCTCCAGCTAAACCTGTTTTCTTTGACTTAGACTTTATACTTTTTTAGGATAAAAAGGAAAAATAAACTCTAAGTATGCACCTTTCTAAGTGTGGAAGATTTTTCATAGCATTTATCCCAAATAATATCTGTTTTGAGAAATAAACAAGCATAATTTTATAAAGCCTCCTCAGAAAAATCTTCCAATATCAATCCATAAAATGTTTCCACACCTTTAAAGTATTTTGGTTAATTTTTAACCTGAAAAATGTTAGAAAAGTATATTTAACAAGGAACACTTCTACATAAACAAAGCTCAAAACTTGTAGAATGTTTTGTAACTACTTGATTTTATTTAATAATCCATTGTTTTCACGTATTTCTGATTCTGATTGAATTTTGTTTCTTGGAAATGAAAGAATTCACTATGAAGTTTATCAAATAAAGACCCAGAAAGCATTTTTTTTAAATTGAAGCTTTTAAGAGAAACTACTACAAAGGACTTTGAAGTCATATCTTACATGCAGTTCCCTTAAAGATGGTCTGGTAAAGGCACTTGTGAACTAGAACAATTAATGAGATATCAGCCTTTGCACCTCTGGTGTCTGCAACAGTCTTGTTGCCAAAGAGCTTTCTTCTTGTGATTAAAAAGCAAGTAAATGTTCAGTAAAAAATGCACATAAATCTTCTTTGCACTACTGAATAAACTGTATTTTTTTTAATTAACGGAGTTGAATTTTTCCTGCAGACAAATGGGATTTCCTTTTTAAGCATGCATATGTTTTTCACTAAGAGCGATTTCTGAAAAATCATCTTCCCTGTTGCATGGTGTGTGCTGAGAATCTGCTTAAGGTACATGGGATTCCCCTTTGCCCTCTGCCAAAGTGTGCACATGCATATGTTATGGGAGCCAGGTTTGGTAACTCTTGCAAATTCTAATTTTGTATACTTGCCTAACCCTAAGCCCATTGTACATGGTATTAGGCCTGTTTCTTGTCAGAAAGATTACTGTTGTATGTATACTATCTTAAATGGTCTTTTTGTGACCTTGCTCTGTGCCCTGAAAAAAATGAAGCAGGTTTCTGGTGGAGGTTTTTGGAGTTTTTTTTCCCTCCTGATGGGCGTGCTAGGAGTGGGGGGAGAAGAAAAAAAAAATATCATCATTACACCAAGGCACACAGACTTCCTTGTGACCGTACTTAGAGAAGCAGGCACAAAGAAATAGTCATTGCAGCTACAATGGGGGAGATCTAGTATGCATTTCCAAGGAATCACATTTTGGAGAGAATTACAGAATAATTACACATATGCTTAGATCATGAGCATTCAATAAAGAGGACAATATTTTGCGGATTTAAGATGTTGGTGTTGTGGTCGTCTCTAAGAAACCAGGATAATTCAGACATTCAAATGCAAAAATGCACCATTTGGAGAGTGTAATGCAGTCTGTTCTGGTCAGAGTTACAAATTCGGAAAGGATTCCCTGGCTGCAGACATTACCTACTTAATACTTAAATCTGTTTCCAAATGTAAAGCATACAACAAAAGTCTTTTGCATTAATGAAATGGATCCTAACACCAGTGTAGTGACACATTTCATTAACGTGTCACATTACAGATGTAAAATATAATTACAACAGATATGCCTGTCCTACAGCTTGATAAAACCCGTGGATGAAATATTGTTTAACTGATTATGCAATAAATCTCCATCTCAGGCCCGTCATTTTCTGGCTGTAGACTGAGCTAATTTCATGCCAACATACTGAATTTCTCAGCCTTGCAGCTACACTTGGGGATGGCTCAACCACATCAATTTGATTTCTGCTGGTACAGCAAAAATATTAGGCCATGATAATTGTCAACTGCTAATTAATTGTTAGGAAGTGCCAGCAAATGAGTGCAAATATATTTTGGTTTCCCTACCAGCATCACAACATAAGCCATTGCCACTTAGGCTGGCTGTGCTTTTAAATACAGAGAGATGCTACTACAGAGAAGTTTTAAAAACTTCAAATTGTTTTCTCTCATATTTCATAAAAGCAGAGCCACTGAGACACTGAGTACAGCAGAGAACCAGCATCTAACTCTATTTCTTTTCATCTTCTACTTTCTTCAAGTCTATTTCAATACTCTTTAAAACATGGGACAGGTTTTGATCTTTTACTTCGTTCAAGTATATTTCAATACTGTTTAAAACATGGAGCAGGTTTTGCTTCTCTGCATCTGGTCTCATTATAACTGAGAGCAAAAGAACAGCATAATCAGTAAGCAAATTAGTATTATAGCATCACTCGTGTGACCCAGGGTGTTCTGCAGTCATCAAAGGAAGAATAAATGTATTATTATTATTGTTACTGTTATTACTATATCTAAAATATGCTACAGCCTTTGCAAATCAGTAAAACAATGGCTGTAGTCTGAAATCTTGTCCTTGGATGAGCACGCTGCAGAATTTATGGGGCTGTTAGTGTATGAGAGCCTGCTTTGAAAATGATGAAGTCTGAGAGACTATATGTAACTGTGGCTTCTGCAAACATTTACTTCTGGGAAGTCCTGATATAAGGCTAGTTTATGGCAAGAACAGCCTTCAGACTGAGGCACAGGAGGGCTGAAAATCCAAGGGGTGATTTTCCACAGGGAACCTTATTCTGGGGTTACCATCACAGAGGCGGCACAAAGTCAAGCTCAGTGTTTGAAGGCTGAGCCACCACAAAATGCAGCCTAAGCAGAATTGTCACACCCCTTCAGAGCTTCTGTCCAGGCAATACAATGAATCTGAGACAATTCTGCTAGAACTTCTCCCAAATCACACCACCAACATAAAATAATAAGGTCTTTTCCAAGAAATTAGGACAGATTTCCCTTAATTTATACTGTGGTTCAGTTAGCCTCTCTGATCCCCTTTGACTGTGGGCTTTAGAACTTTTCTTGGTGCATTAGCATTGAGGTTTACAACTTTTGCTTCAAATTAATCTAATTAAATTAATGAAAGCAAATTAAATTCAATTTATTAAATGTACTAAACAAAAATTTTCCACCAAACTGTCTTACAAGTCACAGGATTTTAGAACCTGAAGGACCTGCTAAAAATCTGGATCATTCTAGGCTCGAGGGGTTTTAATACTTTTCAGTGGACTTTTTATATCTTTGTGTTTCTTGGCAGAAGAAAAGAAATTAATAGACCTCACAAAACTTTTTAAGAAACATCAAAGAACAAAACACACAAACCTTTTTCTCAACAAAAAAGAGAACTCAAACCCACACAACTTTATGTTTCTCTGACACTGCTGATGTAATTCTGCCTATCAGGAGATAAAGTCACTTGGCAGCAGTAAAACTTTTTTTTGAAACTTTGAATTTTTTATCAAGCACAGGCATTATGTGTACATCAAGTAGTCAAAAAGAAAGGAAAAAATGGCAAAGCTGGTAATCAACAACAGGTCTCTACTGTGTGCAAGAGTATGGAATTGTCAACTTGTAAAGTTTATTTAAAATCCTGTTCTTGTTTTAAACTGCTGAAATAAGTAAGCAATAATTATAATCAGGAAAAATAAAATAATAATAATTTAAAAATTCAGGACCCTGTGGACCATCAGGTTCATATGAGCTGTGAAATTCAAGTGAAGGTCACAAAATACAAGTGTGTGAATAATATACATAAAGGTAAGCAATTCACTTGATAGTTTAGCTGCAAAACTTGTAAATGCCCTTGAAAAAATAAACAATTTTCTTTTTATAATAGAACATACAGAAAAACATGGTCTAGTATACTAGATCTATTCAGTCCTTGCTACAACAAAATGGAAATAAAAAGAGAGGAATATACTAAATAAATAACAAAAAAAATTAACTTCATAATTAAAAGAAATTGATAAACATAAAGTTACATCTGTAACATTCTATACAAGGATATAAACCAGGCAGAATTCATTTGACATAAATGTTTGGATTGAAGAAGCTTCTGCTTTGAACATGGGGAGTGGAAGAGGCGTTTGCTGTAGTAAAGAGCAACTTGCCAGTGCTGTGATTCCTCGCTGATGAGATTGTGGCAAAGACTTGACTGATACACCATCCTAATAGATAGACTCATTTTCCCCCAAAAATGTTCATATTTCTCTCTAAAATGTAAAACCCAAGGACTTCTCTCAATACATATGTTTTTAATTTGGTTATGCTTTGCTGGCAGAACCCTTCACATGCATGTTGATTTAGAATATGGCTGTGTTGCTTAAGTCTCTTTGTTTTTGCTTATTATTGACCGTAAGTCATGAAAGAATTATGAGTTAATTACTTTAAAAAGAATATTTTTATTTCCTTGTAGTCATGTCACACTTTCATCCACCATAGTCTAATTGCATACTTTTTACGTACTTTACTGTGTTACAGTGACTTTCAAGCAGCACTCTGCATACTTCCTTAGATATTACCAGAACTAAGAAAGATCAATAAAAATCTTAATTACTGGGACCCTAGTCTGGGGAAACCTAAGGCAATGTATTATCAATGCAAGCTCCCCTGTTTCAGCAATGACTGAATAGACTTCTTACCTCCTTTGTGTTTGTGGAGTCACATCTCTGCCATTGTCATTCCAGCCCAAAATCCAGCATGGGGTGAATCCCCACCTTGCTGCTTTCACTGTAGTGGAAGGATGAGAAAGGTGATGGGGAGCAAGGGAAAGGTGGAGAGTCATCCTCCATTCCCAACCATACAGTGCCTGGAGATCTTTATGCCAGCACATTGCATTCCCAAAGGCCAAAACCATCCCATTCCCAAGCAGCCAGTATTCTCTGTGCTCATACCACACATGGTACATAACAAACAGTCATGGGTTTATAGGAAGCATTTACAAAATACTCCTAGGAATGTTCCCACCTGTTGATCCTAGACATCTTTGCCCCCACTTGATGCTGTTGAGCCAGGGACAGGCAAAATGACTCGTACAATTTCAGAAGGCAAAAGAGTGTTTATTCAAAAGCACTTCTCTCTTTTATAGAGAACATCATGAACATTAATTCTATTGGTTTTAGAGTAAAAACATTTCACCAGATTGGTACTCTGGACTTAGCTCAGTGTGCTAGAACATATCTATAAACAATATGAATGGAAAGCAAGATAATAGATTGTTTACATTCTTCTCGGACTTTTTCCCAGGCTTAGCCTGGCAGAAATCTTTCTCTTTTTCTCTCTGACTGAACTGAGAATATCTACACCCACTAGGTCCAATAAGAATAAATTCCAAGCAAATGTACAAGAGAGAGGTAAATCTGATCATATCAGCCTAAATTAAATAGCAGTCACTTATTCTGACAGGATAGTATTAAATCCTTCCTGTGGTAATTGCAGACTTTGAAGCAAAAGCTCCACAAGTAGTGGAGATCTGTACAGTCATCTGTAAAACCTCACTCTTCCTACTGTCCCTAACAATATTTTGGTGATATTATCCGTAGTATAGCACTGGAGTAGGTGTCTGAGCAGTTTATGTTTTCCATTGGCATTTTTTTGCACTGTACTGAAAGATAATAGAAAGGGAAGAAACAGGACATCAATCAAGGCTCAGCTGTCAGACAAGAGAATAAATATGGGAGTCTGATTTAATTTCATTTTCACAGAGAGTAAAACTGCTATGCAGTTTTGTAGCTCAAGTCTTCCCACAGGAGTTATTTGTTAGGTTCTGAAAAGCTTTTGCTTAGTCCAGCTTTATGTTTTAGGAGCTGCTGACCTGAGTAAGGTTTCTCCTCATGCACACCAGCACAGCAGCATAGGCAGCCAACTCCAACCCTTCCAGTCTCAACTGGAAGTGCTCGGTGGGAAGAGATACACAGCTATCTACCAGCAAACAGAGCAGTGGTCTCTGTCTCACACTTGCTGAGTCTAAGTTGTTGCCTCAGAAAAGCCAGATCCATTTCTTCCTCTTACTCAGACCTTCCTTTTGATTAACAGCTGAAAGAATTTCCCTGTTCAATCAGGAACTGATTAACTAATAAAACTTCTGCTAGAAATGCAGAACACTAGAAACTCAGCATCCTCAGAGTTAGCAAACAATAAGTGTAACACATTCTAAAAAATATTTATTGAGGTCTTAATACATCTTGGCTGTTATTTGACACAAAATTGTCTGGTGGCTTGGGAAAGCATATTTGCATTATCACATCCCCAATGGCAAGCAAGACTCTATAAGCTCTACTGTGGCTTCCACATTCTCCATAAAAATAAACAGGAAAGCTCTCCCAGCCTGGCTCAGTTTACTCTGTGTGTCAGCCAGTCAGGATACATATTTCACCAAGTACAAAAGCAATGTAATTTACTCCCTTCACAGAGTCACAGGAAAGTGAAAAGGCAACTGTGACAGAATCACCATCTCCTCTGTGGCAGAGATCAGCAAAGAAGAAAACAAGTAACTTGGGCTACAACAAGTCTGAAGTTTTCTAAGGTCACTCAGAAATATCCTGTTCATTATTATGGGTTCAGGTAATGGCCAGATCTGCCTGGCACATGAAATCCACATCGTAAAGTAAAGAATGTGATATCCATCCAAACACACCTTCCTTTTTGTTAGGACTCTCTTTGCAGATGGTTCCTGTAATGTACTGGAAAAATCTGTGACCTAGAAATATTTGGAGTTACATCTCTGCCTAGCACTAACCAACACAGCCCCACATTTATTCAAATTGCTTTAAGGTAGGATCATGGAATGGTTTGGGTTGGAAGGCACATTTAAAGATCCTCTATTCCAACCTCCAAGATGAGCAAGATCTAGCCTTGCAAATATTTGTGTGCCTTCCAAATACCCAAAGCCCTAAAAATTGCATTCATGTTAAACCTGAAATGTTTAACCACGTTTACTCTGAAATCTAATAAACCACCCATCAAATGCAAACTAGCAAACAGTTAAAGTAGAAAAGCTCTGTGTGACTTTTAGTCTGTTCTGAACACGTACCTGATGACCAACCCAAAATATACAATACAAATTTCTCCACAACACCATCTTGCTGTGGAACAAAGGACACTGCAGTGCTCCACAATTTGGCTGGCTTTTCACGCTTTCCCTATTCTTCTAGGGAAATCTTAAGCCATGAAATTTCTTTTTTGTTAACGCAAAGACATGGTAATGTCAAGCATTTATGACCATAAGCATGGAAAATTGATGAAATTACAGTGTGTTCAGGAAAATAATGCAGTGATGACAGAAAGAATCTCTGCTTGTATCTGCATCCTGGTGGCAGCTTTTTGAACAGGTGAACATTTTTTCCTTCCTCTGTGCAAAACATCTCTTTGCATGAATACATCAAATAGATGCCCAGGGAGAAAGGTCAAAGGGAAACACTCACACAAATAATTAAGATATGAAGAGACAGTGTATTATTAGGTTCAATAATGCTTTCCACTGTCTTATTCAGTTGAGGTGCATCTTTCAGCCTGACAAGGCTGTATAAAAATGGAAAGTGTCTGCAAGGCTCTATAAAAATGGAAAACAACAGAGCTGGGCTTCTTGCAGCCACAAAATCAGGACAGGCAGAGTGTGGATAAACAGGGTATCCCTCTTCCAGAGGTCCCCACAACCTAGCAAGGGCCATCTGGAAGCTCCACAACCCATGTTCCCCATATTCTGGTCACTCCTGGTTTGGTCCTGCAGCTACAGTGGGATCTTCACACACCTTGCTCCCACAGAGTGGCCAGGTGAATAAATAAATGAATGAATACATCAGGCCCAACAGTCACATGTGACGCTATCTTGGGTAGTTCTTGAAAGAGTCAAGAATTAGTTGAAACATTAATTACATTAAGAATTCCATCAGTAACATTAAAGGCTAAAATTAAGACTAGGAAAGACTAGGAAAAGAGAAGACAGGAAAAAAAGAGTTAAATGAAACAATATGGAAAACTAGAGAGAATGAATACAGGTGAACACTTTACTGTAAGAGCCTGCCAGGATCCCCTCAGACTGGGGAGAGCACTTGGCTATGTCCCCATCCAGCTCTCCTATCAATGGGAGCTCCCCCCCACAAAGAGCGTTCCCCTAACTTGTGTGTCAGTGTGCTCTGCCTGGGAACAGACTCTTCTCTGCTAAAGAGCAAAGCTCACAAGCTCTGTCCCCTTCTGACCAGCACCTAGCTTTCATCATAGACCAGCAATGTGGAGAACTTGGTCATAAATAGGAATACATCCCTCAAGGATGGGATTGCTTTGCTGGGAAGATAACAATCATAGTAACTTCAGACACACAGACAGGGTCTCCTCCTCTAAGGGTACCCCAGGAAATGCATTCTCTCCTGTTTTCTTTCCTAAATTATTATTTCCATTAAGGCCACACCCTGATTTTAAAAGAATGGTTGCAAAGAATCACAATGACCATGCTGAAAACGTAAAATCAATCTAATATTAACACAGTTTATTCTAACTCGAATTTATCAGGGCAGGAAATACTTCCAGATATTTATTTGAAATCCTAGCAGTAATATGTAGTTTCTTACAACTTCTCAGTCTTACATGAATTTCTAGATTTCAGATTTTCCACAGAGGTATCTTTTCCCCAGACAGACAGAACACACTCCTGTTTATATGTCTTTTCTGTCCAGTAGGTGCACAAGTATTTAGGAAGGGGTCACAGACTCTCTCCCATGCCCTGGACAGCTCAGCTGCAGCTACTGAAAACACAGTCTGAGGTAAACCTGCCACCATTTGACCCTCTTTGGGGTTCAAACAGGAGACTTCATGTCACAGAAGCTCAAGCCCATATTCATTAAGGGGAAAATAAATGCATGACTAAATTTCCCCATGGTTCAGCTGCTGCAGGCTAACACAAACCTAAGCTTCAGTTTTGTTTTAAGGCCACAAGTTTGCCACAAGTTCGCTTCTCATTCAGTCTCTGGGCAGGACCCTGCAACAAAAGCTGCAGTTCCCTGGCCCAGTTTCCATCTGCTCTCCAGAACCAGCCACCCAAGTCTGACACATCCCAAGGTTTCCTTGCTGGGGATATTTTCCTGAGCTTCTTAGCCAAGCCAGCATAGGGCTGATTTTCAGGCAGTTGCCATCATACTATTACTTTTCTAAAATCATAAATCCTTCTTGTTGTCTTTTTAGTTGAAGTAATCTCTTAATGATTTTCTGCAAGGGTCTGAGGAAGAGTACTATTTTCTTAAAATCTGAAATTCATATCTAATCAGAAGTGTCCAGAAGCAGATGTATCTCACATCTAAATGTCTGCCATAAACTGGAGAGAAGAAGCACCACCACTCCAGATCCCAAATCTTACACAACCTCTGCGTATGAAGAAAGCAGGAGTGAAACTCTGCCATGTAAGGCAGTCATGCTTTACCTCCCCCAGGCTTTAAGTAGCTTTCTGAAGCACAAGACAAATGGCAAACAGGGAGAAGTCCTGTCCTACCCTCCCAGCATATGAGCTAAGGGCAAGGCAGGCTGCATAAGTGCTGCAGGAATTGCAAGTTATGTTTCCATCACCGATTTCTTCCTTACCATTTCTCTGTTGTGCTCATGCTCGTGTTGCCCTCTCGTGGCTGCTCTGACAAAGAAGCAAGCCCTACCTCAACCCTCTTGGAGTGGGCTGTGATTATAGATATATTTTTGGAAGTTTAAGACCAGCTTTTTATCCCTAAGAGTGATCCATTATAGCAAGAATTTTTTATGCTGGTGATTCTACAAACATCCTTACATATTTCATAGAACCACAGGAGGTTCTATGGGGTTGGAAGGGACCTTAAAGTTCACGTAGCTCCACTTCCCCTGCCAAACTACACCAGTTTGTCCAGAGCTTCACCTAGCCTGTCCTTGGATACTTCCAGGGATGGGGCAGCCACAGCTTCCCTGGGCAACCAGTGCCAGCACCTCACCACCCTCACAGGGAATAATTTTTTCTGGATATCTCATCTAAATCCACCCTCCTTCTCCTTAAAGCCATTTCCCCCATCCTGTCACTCTATGTCCTTGTCCAAAGCCCCTCTTCCTCTCCCCATCCCAGCCCTCATCTGCTTCCACACACACCCACATACACAGCACCATCACCTTTGTGTTATACTGATTTTGCTGTTTTGCTCCACTGCTTTATCCCAGCACAAAAATTCAAAGGCTTTTCTCACTAACACCAATGAGTTTCCTTGGATGAGGTGCAAGCAAGGGAAGGCCCACAAGTTCTCAACTGAGGTTCCTCTGTCTGTGCAAAGGAAGCCATGGAAAGCACTGTCAGAGCACAGATCCTTCAGAAGTAAGAACTGATTTGTAAGGGCACCACCAGCAAACAGCATCCAGGGCCTCAGGATATTTTGTCAGGCAGTGACTGCCACTCTCCCTTCTCCCAAAAGTTATTCAAGCTTTCAAAGCCCTACAGCTTCCTCTAAAGCCCACTGATTTCACCCGCAATTAGCTGGCTTACTAAATACTCTGGAGATGAGCCTTAATCTCCTGGTGGGTCAGTGATTAAGGCAGAAAGTGTGAATAAGCCCTTATAATCAGAAAGTGTTGTGAAAGAGGACACTTAATATACATGAGGCGTAGATACTGTATGCAAAATAAACTTTGTTTCAGCAACAAAAAGAGCATCAGGATGTGGTGCTCAGGGGAGAAAAGAAAAGCAGTTTCATTTCTGAGAGGTTTCAATTCTTACTAAAAGCTGTCTAAGTTAATTCAGGAAGATCGATAATTGCTGTAGACGGACAGAGTGCCAGAATAAATGGGATTCAAAAAAATACAAAATTGTCAGAATTAGACAAAACCCACTATTCATCAATTTTGAGCCCTGAGAATACATTGAAATTATTTTTCCCAAACTATTTCTATAGCAGATGTTGTTGCATTTCTCTCTGTAAACACAAAGAAAGAAAATAGATAAATAAATAATGTTTACAAATAAGCACAAACCTTTAGAAAAAAACAGTGCTGTGTGACACTGACCAAGGGAAAAAAATGCACATAAAGAATAACTGTGAAAGTACATTAATTTATATCCCACAAAAAACTAATAGTGAAGAGAACTTTCATATATTTGCTAAAGCAATATTAAAACTTCCACAGCTAAAGCCACTAAGTTGGCATTGTTTACGATTTGATTCCACCACTACTTAAAAGACTAAGGAAATTAACTTGAAGAGTTTCCACTACAAAATTCCCTTTTAAATATTTCTCCCTGTAAGGTTTGACATTTCTTAGAGCTCTTGTTTCTGCAAATGCATGGGACAGCACAGAGCAGATGCCTGTGGGACAGTAAATGGAATGAAGTCTCTTTGGTCTAGAAGGATGGAAGATGAATTAGAAAATGTCTCAGTTCTTCCAGTTTGTTTCAAAGCAGCTGACAAATTTTTGTGGGGGAGAAAATTAATCTTGTTAATTGGCAAGGCACGACATATTCAAATGTTCAGAATCACAAGTCCATGGCTTTATCCAAACTCACTGTGACGTAACAGAGAACTTGTAACCACTCCCAAGCCTTCCTTTTTGATACTGGGCTGATACTCTGTGAACTCATAGATGTTTTTCTTCATAGATTACTAATTAAAACTTGAACTAAATGTGCACCAAGAGTGACAATTTGAGGGAGGAGCGTGTTACAGAACCAAGGGCCACCAGCTGCAAGAAAGCACCCATAAACATGGTTAAATGTGCCTTGGTGAGCTCTTGGGTTGCTACAGGGTGCTAGGTCTACCCTAATAAATCACTCCAAGTAGAGATACGGTCTTGTCATTTTCTTAAGCATGAGGAGAATTTGGTGAGTTTAGAGTGAGTGTGTGGTTGCCTTTAATATTTCATAGCATTGCTGTCATCATTATGGTAGCATTATTTTCTCCACCCCTATCAAAACATATAAAATCTCATCTCAGTCTGAAGCAGTCAGTGGTGGATGAAACACTGGAGTGTTCATAAAGTACATAGGCCATCTCTCAAACAATGCATTTCATTGATAGGCAGTGGATGTGGGGTTTTGCTTCAGGAGCCAAATCCTCCCCCACAGGAGGAAAACATTCCTTTCTTACATGTTCTGGCAAAAATTACTGTGCAGAACACAGAAACTGGGTAGAGTCTGTAGATTCCTGAGGACTGGGAACCACCTTGAGAATTTTTGTCCCTCTGCATTAAGTTGTCTGTGGTTGACACAACTTTGCAGAGCATTCGATTTGATTTTGATTTAAAGCTGTCCTCAAAAAAACATTTTAAGTTCGTTTTGAGCAAACCTCTGCAGCACTTCAGCTGAACTATAGCAGAAACAATTTGTCACAGCAACAGCTGGAACAAGATCCGCCAGCAAGATGAATGTCTTGTTCATGCACACTGCAATGCTGATCAGCACCAAAGGGAAAAAATCAGTCTGCTTCCAGCATGTTTTAGGCAAGAAGAAATAGTAGTGAAACATTTTATTTCAGTAAAGATGGATAAATGTCTGTATCTTATCAGATTACTTAAAATAATCCCTGGCTAGGTAGAGCATAAAGCTCCTGAACCAAGACAAGTCCATTCATATTCTCAAGACCATTAAATGATGATCAGGCAGATGTTATCCAAATATCCAAAAATCTCCATTGAGGGGCCTATCTCTTTCTAACAGAAGTAAGTAGAGGAACTGGACTTCTCAAAGTGCTCACTCTGAGTTCATTTTTTGGATTTCATACTTATTTTCTGGCAGTTATTTAGCACCTATTTTAATTGCCAAGTACTATCCCTACATAGTCTTAAAATTTGCCTGGGTCTTTATTAACAAGTGAGATTGTTCTCAGCCTGTGTGGCAGGCTTTTGAATTGAAATTTCAAACACCATGGTAAAGTAACTATGGTTCTGCAGAAGCAGAGCACAGAGCATATCTTTTACTTTCTGGAAGTTAACATACACCTCTATTTGTCACCAGGCACTAGACAAGTCCAGAAACAGACCAGTCTCTGCAGCTTTTGGCTCTATGCACTCAGAACACACTCAATGAATTCCAGAAAAAGAATAAAAACCCCCAACATTTTTGAACTCGTACCAAACATCTTGTGGCCAAATGTGATTGAAAGCAATTTTTTCCTAGTTTTAAGTTTTGTTTTGAAATATTTGGTCTGGTTCTGAAATCCTTAAATTTTCTGTTTATTCCCTGCAACTACCACCCTTTGCTAGCAGCATTCTTACTATTTTTTCTTCACCTAACTTACTTACCCTTTACTAATTAAACTTACTCTTTATGTATATTCACCTTCATTATCTCACTCCTCCTCTCAGTGCATCTGTATTCCTGTCCAGCACAAACCTAAGGCTGGCCCAGGGCATTATTTTCAGATGAGTTACAAACCATGTGAAATTTGAACTTGACTGATGTGGGAAGTGGATAAAGAATACTTCTGTTTGGGAGATAACAAAGAAGGCAGAGATGTCCCATTTGACTTTGGCCATGACTGGAAGATGAAACCATTGCATCTTCTTGCCCTTGACTCTGATGTGCAGGACAAGCAGAGGAATAGAGGGAGACATCTCTTTTTACAGCTAGTTTTGTTATTACTTCTAGATTAATTCATTCAGTAAGATCCTCTTCATCTCCTTCATGTTCTTTCTGCCTTTCTCTCCATTCCTTTGCAATTCTCAAATACCCCAAACATTAAAAAGTTAATTAATATTACCTTGAACAAGTCACTCAAGCTTGAACTCTAATTCTTATACCTAAGAGATATAGATACAGATATATAGATATCTCTATCCCATATAAATGTCTGAAAAGAGTAATGTATTGTGAAGCTATAATTCTATTTTTTTAGCAGCATACAAAATCAATATTAAATGCCTTTCTCCTAGCTTTCCTGACTTACAGGTATCACAGCTCAAGATTTTTTTCCCTAGCATCTTAATCCTCCATCCTGCACCATGGATTTAGAAGGAGACAGGATAACCAGGGCAGCTGCTTTCAAACTTCATGTGCTTCAGTATGGTACAATCACCAAAACTGTAAAATCAGTGCAAACACACAAAGGCAGGCTTGCTCACTTTTTGCCTTCTAAAACTTCATGAGGAAGTTTTGCAAGGTTTCTGCACAATACAAATTATCACACATACAGTCCAATCTTCCTGCTTTGCTGCTGCTCCTCTAATCAGCTTTGCCAATTGCATCCATGCAGTAAGGATCCTGATTCCCCTTGGACTCACCACCCCCAGTCCCCAAGCTGGAGATGACAGGGTGAGAGTGTGCCACCTCAGATGGTCTCAGTGGTAAAGATTTATGGGAAGTAATTGGGATCAAAAGGCATTTGCTTAAATTAGCTTTATTATTATTACTTAAAGCCCAAGAAATCTTCACAAGGGAGAAAGTTTTCCTTGAAACTTTGAGCTTTAGGGGTATTCAGGCCCTGAAGATTTCCAAAATTCTCCTCATAATTGGTTTCAATGTACATATGTCATTAAAAATCATCCCCAGTGTATTTGTCCAAAATTTAAAAAAAAATAGAAAATTCCAAGTTTTTGCCCTTTCTGACAGAAATCATTCCATTTTGACCACCTGATGGGCACTTGGGGTTAATTAGAAAATCCCTAGCAAGAGCTCAGAGGCCAGTATCAGCTGTCAAAATCCCACATTCCCCTCTTTCACCTCTTTCAAGTGCAAAACAACCTGTGTCTGAAGATGTGCCAGAGAATAAAAGGGCACACCACAACCACTGTGGGCTCTGACTTAGACCTATTCATGGCCTCACTACTATGAATACAGCAAAATCTCAAATGAAAGTTTTAATCTCCCCACTGCATTCAATCCAAAGAGAAAAGGGCTTCCCTTTTAACAGTTCCCCTCCTTAAATCTTTTGTGTTGCCATGCTCCTGAAAATGCTGAGATTTTGCTCAGCCCCAGTGAGGGCTTTTGCCACAGAAAGTACTGCACCTAACCCCTTTGTGCTGACATAAGAGTAAAGGTCTGCTCAGACCAAAAGTAACTCATGCAAAATGCCTTCAGAGGGTCTAAATACAAACTGAACAAGATCAGAGTTAAAATGCAGGCATCTGATCTCACCCAGTTTGCCTTCCATGCTCCTTTCCCTTGTTCCCAAAGGTGCATGGTAAATACAAAGATGAGAGGGGAAAAACAAACATTGGCCAAAAAAAAAAAAAATCAGATGCTCTAATGCTGGAAGATGAAGACAGACAAGGCCTGTTACTCTGTGTCCTCTGCATCTGTGTCCAGATGAGATGAAATCTCTCTCACATGTTCAGGTGAATACACCACACCAGAAAAGTGCAGGCTTGTTGTTATCCCAGCCATCACCAGCTGCTTTCCTCTCCCTGCAAGCAGACCACACTTACAGGAAAGTCAGTAATAACTTCACTTTGCACTCAGTTTTACGAATGAAGGAAAACAGCAAAGGCTATGATTTCATTAACGGCTCAGCCACATGCAGGCACATTAATGGCCTGAAATTAAAACCAGAACAAGCACTGAGGATCTTCAGATGTGCTGCTCCATCTTTGGGGGTTTGGGGAGCTTTTTTGCCATTTTACCACACTTTTCATCCCGTTTCACTCAAAGCAGAACACTTCTTCCCCAGTGCCCCCAGCCTCAGAGAGCACCACCCAGCCTCACTATTTGTGCCCAGTCCCTCTCAGCCATGCAGAGGCAAGGAGGTTTTCTATCCCTCGAGGGACCATACTTGCCCCCCTGCCCAGGACTTCTTCTCCCCCCTTTTCCTCGTGAGCAGCAACACCTACATTGTATGGGCAGAGACAGGGAGCATTCATACCCCTCAGAAAGCCATTCACTCCAGGGCAGCTGGAGAGGCTCAGTGCTCAGCTTGCCCTCTTCACTCTTGGATGAGTTTTGTGCAAAGCTCAGGCTTGGGGTCCTTTCCATCCCTGAGCTAAGCAATTCATGAGAGATGGAAAAAAGAGAGAAAATGTTGCAGGATTTTGTCTTTCTTCACTGTTGGTTCTTTTTATGTTTGTTTGTAGCTAAATTATGCTATCTGGTTGCCCTGGAAGAATATAAAAGCATACTTGGGGAGAAAAAATGAAATTATGTTTAATTAATTAATATGTCCTTGGGCTTTTTGCTTTTATACTAAAGGTTTGGAAATAGCACCTCCTATTTATGGAGCAGTGAGTGGAACCGCTGCTAGAAGAGAGACCACTGGCCAAGCAAGATTAGGGGTGTTTTAATTTAGTATTGCCCTACTTCAGATAGTGCCTCCTCTCTTCTCAGAGAATGTTTTTCAGATCAGAGTTCTAAAGATCCTAACAGGCTGCTAACAACTTTTGTCCCCTGCGATTAGTGCTGTACTAACCAGGATCACATTCTAAAGCAGCACTATGGACCTTTACACAATAAAGCCTATGAAAAAAAGTGAGAACAAAAGTTTTAAAAATATCCCCCCCCTCCCCGACAGCTTCACCCATCATCCCATCTCCTTTCCACTTTATTTTCTGTTGATGCAAAACCCTTGGATTTCCAATTGCATGTTATCATCATGCTTTATTTCTATTAGAGATGCACCAAATACGTCCCACCCCCTCAAAATTACATGGGCCACCCTTCACTAGGAGGTTTAAATTTTCGTGTTCTGTTTAGTGCACAAGAATCTATAATAATGGAATAAACAGTGTGGTTTGTTTCTGGTGAGCCAAGCACTAAGATCAATGAATTGGTTTTGTTGGTTTGTTAGTGATATAATTTATCATTTGTTTTTAGGAAAATACTAAAGTAATGTAAAAATATCCATCACTGGTGCAAAATGAAAACAAACACCAGGGATTAATTACATTCTTGGGTTTTCCTTTGGAGAAGCTGACTGTGTTAAGCCACTGAAATAGCACAGTGTAATCATACTGGGATGAATCCAATAAACCAGGATCATTTAATGTGTCATGGTACAGCCATTTCCTACTGGTGGCCAAGGCAATGTGCTTCACACACAAATACAACCACTGCAAAATAATTTTACTAGAAAATTGATCAGTAGAAAATGCTGTTGTATCCCATATGGCAGCAAAATCTTTTTTGTCTTCCTTTTGCCTTTACTAATACTAAAATAATAAAATATTAAATAATTCTATCTTTAACAATAAATAATGTGAGAACTAATTAATACAGAAAATAATTCTGTCCTGTTGTTTTCCATAGTAACATAGTATTTTGCTATTCAAGCATAAAAATAGAAGTAATGGGAGATGTTTCTGGATGATTTAGAAGGCTGTGCAGCCCTGCCCTGGTTGACACTGGAATCAGGAATATCCCTGTCAGTGCAGAGTAAGAGTCAAACAGTCAGTAAAATACAAAACTCCAAAGAGTTAAACATCCCTTAATTCCCATTGCACAGACAAATGTGGGCAAAGAAGGAAAGAGGAGCCTGGAGGCCTCACTCAGATGGTGATTCACTTTGTCAGGTGCCAATAAATACAGAGCAAATGGGAATCTTTTTTCATAGCTTATGTAACGAAGCAGAAAGTCTCTCAGTTCAGTTTGAAGGCATGAGTTCAGCTCTTTCCATCCTCTCTCTTTCCTAGATCCTGAATTTATCAGACACCATTAAAAATCAGCAATTACATTTCACAACTGGTATAAGCAGGCCCTAAGTAGGGTAGATATAAATAAGCTTGTAAATTGTGTTTTGTGATCTTCTTTGTCACATAATTAGAGACCTGATGGTATAGGACAGCAAATGGAAACCAAGACTTATTGACCTGGATATACAGAAATATCTTCAGTGTTTATTCTCAAGGGGCATTTTAGGTATTGGTCGGACAATTAAGCTGCCAATGAATGATTTGGAAGATATGATGGAAACAAAGCTGTGATCAGCCTCTGGTCACTACAGCAAAGTCAAAATCTGGAC
This sequence comes from Anomalospiza imberbis, assembly GCF_031753505.1. Classification (NCBI taxonomy): domain Eukaryota; kingdom Metazoa; phylum Chordata; class Aves; order Passeriformes; family Viduidae; genus Anomalospiza; species Anomalospiza imberbis. The sequence goes on along the minus strand of NC_089686.1, from coordinate 52,354,582 downwards.
TTCCATTCAGGTCTTGAGAACCCTGGGAGGAAAGGCATAGTATCAGCAGAGTGGGATTTGTTGGGATATGCCCTAGCAAAGGAACCACTGTGGCCAAAATTACAACTCACTTGGCCCTATGGGGATTTTAACAGGTATCTTACATTAAAAACAACCCCTTCAACCTGTTCAAGAAAAAAAAAAAAAAAAACAACCTCCCAGGACAGCTCTTCTTTTACCTGATTTCAATAAATGATTGAGATGACAGTGAAAGGCTCAAACTCATAAAATTTTATTGCAGATTTTATCAAATTCCTTTTGGCCTCCAGAAAGCTTGAATTACACTTCTAGTATGACACAAAGATTAGATTTGGCAGTAATATTCTAAATATTACTCCTGTAAGTCCTTTTTCCTAAAGCTTTTGAGAATCTGTCAGCTCAAAAAAAAAAAAAAAAAAGAGGTGGATCTTCTCTCAGAATTGAGTTTGATGAGCTCTGACTATTGTACTGAAGGGAGGTAGAGAATCAAGAGTTCCTTTGACTTGAATCCTTTACTGGATCTGTAACTAAATCTGTTGCCATGATTTGGACTTCCATTTAGCCACCATTTGAACATCACTGCCAAAACTTCCTCTCTGGGTGTGATGAGAGCAACGCTTCCACTCTTCTGCAGTTTCTATATCCTAGAAGAGGTGAATGGCACTTTTCTATTTTGTCCATGCAAAGTGTTTTAGGTAAGATTACACCACAGATGTGGCAAAAACTCCACTCCCTCCAGGAGAGATTCTCTGTCTAATAAAGACAATTTAGTGAAAACTCTAAAGCTCTCTGTGTCACTCACAGTGATGAGCGCAGGATAAAAACAATAGACAAAGACAAACTGAGTAATATGGCAGAGAATTACCAGGGGATCTGCCTGTTTGCAAAATGTCTCCTATTTGCAAGTGAACACTGCTGAGAAGCCAGAGCCCTTGCTTAGGACTGGTTTAATTTATATGCCCTCAGAATGAGGTCATATCCATATCATGCATGATCTCTATTAGCTTTACAGATGCCTTAACCTGAGAAGGTTCAAGCTCTTCAAGAGCTATTCACTCTTGGCAGATTGATATAGTAACTGACAATTCACTGCCATCCAAGTGTATCTGGGAACACAAAGCTCACATAAATATTGTCGAGCATATCCCATTGTCAGTCATTCACTTCTGCCCTTCAGCTTCCTGTAGCCCTGAGAGGAAGATCATTTCTTTCAGCGTCATATGTCTGACTGACCCAGCAGACACAAAATTGTTTCCTTTTAACCAGCAATGGACTGTGCTCAGAATGTCAGACACAGGTTTGTTCAGCCAATAAACAATGTGAGACATCTGAGGTCGGGTGGACAGAGACTGGGGAGAAAGCCTGGAACAACTCATAGTGATGTTCCTACACTGAAAAAGCTCCAGGAGGAAGTATGAAGGCCTACTTGATGTTTTTTCTTCTGCAGTTTTATAGCTGACCTGCCTGCTTACTCAACCTAAGCCCTTACCAAAGACAACTGTGAGCAAACGGCAGGGTTTTCATGCTGTACTCATGGCTTTCCAGCCCAGAAATTCCCACTTGGTCCTTTGCTCCAGATTTACTACTCTCACCTAAGGCCTGCCCCCCGCCCCTCCCCATGACAGCTCTCAGATAGGAAGGCATTAAAAAAAAAAAAAGTATGAGAAAAAAAAAAAAGAAATAAGTGTGCAGAACTCATGGCTTTCAAACTTAGCCTGGACCAAATTTTCTGGCTGATAAGTCTGGTTGAAGAAGGTCAGTTGTGCTCCATTCTAAATTTGGTGAGTAGTTTTTCTTTCAATTGCCTGACATGCATCTCTCCCACACACTAATTTAACTTGAAAAGAGAAATTAAATCGATGTATGCTCTTAGCTGCAGTAATTCCTTTTATTCCACCATAACCCCCTGGTTTTAAAAACTTGCTTTCTGCTGCTCCTCTCTAATGCAGTGGGAGTCATTGAAAGTAAAACCAGTTCATATCTAAACTGCAAAAATTGTATACTAAGTACCAAATGTACTAGGGAGAAACAAGAAATCCAAAACTAAAACTTTCCTTTAAGCTGTAAGCACAAATAATTTAATGTCTATTTCTGGTAAAGTATGGAAAAAAAGTAAATCCATTACTTCATTGTCAAAAAACCTTCTTGATTTAAGTACTATGAGCAGTATAGCCAGACCTGATGGAAGGAACAAGAGAGGCCGAGTGAAATTTATCCATTTACATAATTTTGTGTTGCAGATGGGACCATGAGAAGAACCCAGGAGGCTTGGTGCCCTGTAGTGTCTTCAGTGCATCAGGCACCTCTTCCTTCCATAGCATCAAGGTAGACAGAAGTCCTGGATTTGCCTGAAGTGCTCCTGGCTGATCCAGAGGTGTACATTACATCACCCAGGTCAGTCAAACAGGCACAGAGGTTCTGTTCCCTTTGCCTTCAACTTCCCCCAGATTAAACCATCAGACCCACATCAATCACTGGCTGTAAAAGACATGGAGTAATTGGACTAGGAGGTTGTCAACAGTCTGAGGGCTTCTGTTCAGAAAACAGATGTCTTGGATTTTCCTTGGTCTTGTTTATTCTTCATAAATACCAGAGCAAGACAGCAGAGTCACCATTCTCTCCTAACAACGTTCTGTTAATCAAGCATGTCATTTGCTTGTATAGCCCAACCTTCTGCAGATCCCAGACATTCCCCTTCCACAAAAATTAACCACAAAAATACTGCAGTGTAGCTGCTTTATGACCATGGATAGGATCAATTTGTTTTGTGCTTTCAGACACTGATCTTGCAACAGCAAACATACAGACACTATAGCAGGCTTTTTTTTACATAAATAAGGGGTTTTGACCAATACCTTTCCTTTTTCAGTGGCAGTTTGTCAAGATATTTTGCCTAATTTCCAGCTTTGTAAAGAGACAGCACTGAACTGAGGAACAGCACATCCTTCCCAAATGGCTCTGAAAAGCAATCAGCAGAGTGAAAGCCAGGTTAAAATAATAATTTAACCAAGAGCTTATTATTGATGGGCTAAAATCAAAAAAGAAAAGCAAAAAGCAAAAAACGAGAAAAATTGAGAGACAGAAAAAAGGCAAAACAAAACCAGGCGTTAAAAGAAGTAACCAGAGAATTCAAGAAATAATTATGAAGTTACAAATTGCAGCCTGAACTCAAATCATGGCAGAGAGGACCCATGGGCTTATGCAGAAACCAGAAACAAGGACCAAGAAGGGGATGACGCATGAAGAACCCCATTTTTCATCTTCGCACACACTTCCAAGTGATCTACAAATTATAATATTCCTGCCTAGAATGCAAACTCTTCTCACAGTGTCATTTGCTTTTGCATAACTATAATCTGTAACATCAGCTTGATTCCCCCAAGTATCTGGATTCAGAGCTTTCATCAGGAATAGCCACTGTGAGCTTCCTCAACTCCTAGCTGAAGGGGGTAGGTGATACATCTCCTATCCCCACTGTCTGTGATGGAAATCTTTATATTTTATATTTTAGCAGGAACAACTGAACTCAGAGTGAAAACACTGGTATTCTGCAGTGAGGGCAGGTTCACCACAAACCCCTGACATCTTTAATCCCAGTGGATGCTTTAAAACTCAAGTGAATCCAAGTAACAGCCCAGCTTTCCTGCAAATACTCAACTAACTCTGGCTAATTCTCAACTAACTGACAAATGTGGACCTGGAGGTTGCCTCCCACTTTTCATATGGACTCTGCTCTTCTGTAACTCCATCCTGATATCCATGCTGGAAGTTTCATATTTTGCTTAATTAGGGCATGTGTTTTTCTTGCTGGCAAAATGTCTACAGACTTCAATAAGAGCAAGATTTGGGCTATTTTTGAAGCTTCTCCCTACTGTGTCTTGTGAATTTTACACACTTCTGTCCTCAGAGGTCACATGATTCAAAACCAGTCTCAGTATCTGTGTGCAAACATAACATTCTCTGCCAGCCAAGCACTAGAGGTGTGTGGATAGTAAAGGAAAAAACAATAACCAAAACCAAAGCTTACACTGCATTTTATACATGAGATGGAGATGCACAGTATTTAGGAAAATTAAGATGGGATGTGAGCAAAAAACATTTGTATGACCACACATCTGTGGCTGCACCTCCTCATACCCTGTCCTCTATAGGGGTGTGCCTCAGGTGTCATCTCCAAAAGTGAAATGGAGAGGCTTGGTAGGAGGGGAAGCAAATTAAAAAAAAAAGCTTTTTTCCTCTTTGAGCCTCTGCTTGGTGCCAGCACTGATGTTAGACCCACTCCTCCTTCAGTGCATGTGGCCAGCAGGACTGGGATCTTTCATTCCCACCTCTCACAGGATAACCAGGCTTTCACACAAACAGCACTTACATTTCAAGGGCATTTGTCTCTCCTAGTTCTTTATCCCTCCACTCCACTGCAGTCAACATTTACTCCACCTACACAGGCTGCAATTTTGTTTAGGCTTCATTTTTATTAAATATCAAAAAACTATAAAGGATGCCATTGTTATAATTACAATGAGAGCAACATCAAACACAAAAATGTAAGTATAGCTAGACATCAGCACACAGGTTTTTTTCAGGAGGGTGACAGACTCCCCAGTGAACAAGTTTAGCTTTCAGTTTTGCACATCAGGGCTGGAGAGAAAATGGCTTGAGGAGCCCTATAGAGGTGCTTTTGCTTCCCTGACTTCTCACACAATATTCTTTCAAATGAATTTAAGGCTTTTCTTGTCCAAATCCCCACAAAAGTAACCACACTGCAGTTTTTCTACTATTATGCAAATAGATTAATCAGCCAACGCTCCAGTGAGAATTAATTTATATTTGAATCAAATGAGGCCTTAGATTCTTTATAACCCAACCCCCAGGCCAAGGCCTGGGCTAGGTAGCAACCTCATATTATTCGTTTGACGAAATGTGAACTGACATAAATACCATGGCTAACTTTCAATCCGATTACCCCGTTAACTCACATCAATGCTCTTCCAGCCATCAGCCTCCAGCGTCCCTCCTTTCAGCAGCACAGCCAACAACTGACAACTCCTCCCTGATAAACAAGCACCCACGCTGCCACCTCAGACCCCCACTCTTAACCCATCATTCCTACTCAATGGCCCTTATTCAACAAGGTACTTTATTTTGTTTGTAGGAATCGGGGCACTAAACAACACAAAAATTCTGTTTTGCTGGGGCTGTAATTCAAAGCTGCCCTTTCAGAGCTGCTAAGCACTTGAGGCACGAACAATAAACATCCAAAAAAAAATATGGGAGCAACGTGTCCAACCATACATAGATATTTATGACACTCATGCACACAATTTAATACAGTCACTGACATGTGTTATCTTTCATACTCTCCTTAACCCTTAAAAAAAATTGAAACAATGTTTGGGGCTACTATGTCCAAAGGTCAATGTAAAGTGAACCCGCATTTTAGACAGCACCCTTATACTAAACTCATGTTGACAACCACTAAATTCTTTCTATTGCCTTGCACAGGAACTTGTTTTTTAAAAGGCTTCCCTCCCCCCCAGTTTAAAACTGTAAGCATTTAAAAAGCTTGGCTAAACAATCCACCAGGTGTGAGAAAAGCCTTTTCTGTGCAAGCAGCTCTGTGTCAGAAACCTACACTTTGTAATTAGATTATCAAGCAAGGACTGAATAGCTCTGATCAAAACATCCCCCCTCTGCATATTGTTTATAGTGCATAACTGATAACAACTAAGCTTCTCTAGTCATAGTTAAAATCTACTTTAAAACAGGAGTCCTGTGCACTCTGGAATTTAAATGAAGAGGAAAAGAAAACAAAGTGCACATTCTTAAAAAGCTATATGTAATTACTTGCCTTTCTTGCTTTAACACAGCTTGATTTGAAAACATGTCATAAACCCTATAATTTAACAGCAGCTGCTCATGAAAACAACACTTAAAACACAGCTAAGAAAGTTAGAGATGTGGGTTTTTTCCTTAAAAACATTCTTCATGGTGAACTCGGGAAGAGAAGGAAGAAAAACCTCTTGGCCACATGGCCCCAGCACTGAGGGACATCCCAGATCCCTGTCAGCAGAGCCAAAAACTCCTCAGCCCAGAAGGATGACTTGACTTGTCTGTCTTTATTGGATTTTTTCCATGTGGCCAGAAAATCTACTTGTGTACTAGAGTCAGTTTCTCAATGTAAAGAGCAAGTTTGAATGTGCTGTCTTCCTGGGCACACTAAAAGTGGGATGAAAAGGAGTTGCAGTAGGGATAGAGAGCACATCATGCCTCCTGATACTTCAGAGCAGAGGCCTACACTCACCTAGATATGATGCTAAATGGAAAATAAGGTTCTCCCTAAACCTTTCATACAAAGCTTATATATTTTTCTTGGAAATAATAAGACTGTTTCACAGCCCTATTTCATCTGCCCAGTGTGCAAATATCCCAGTTTTCAATTTTGAACTCAGTCTGACATCAGTCCCCTTTTGCACCGTGGGGCCTGGGACTAGATGCAAATCCTTGTGTGTACCAATCTTTCCAAAGAGTGACCTCTGATTACTGGTGTGTCCTGATAAGGTCAGTACACCTCATAAATCCCATTGTTATTTCATTCTTCGTAAAGCAATCTTTTAAATATTAGGGCTGGACAACCAGAACCAAGATGAAAAAGCTGCCTTCTCTTTGGCTAGTAGATGCTGTGGAAATAGCAGAAGATAACAAGAAGACCTTCTCTGTTTTTCCTCTCACAGATCTGGAGACAGTTGCCATATACACAGCAGTGGATGGAAAATCTTCCATGCTGTCCAGCCTGCTCCTGCTTCTGCTTTAAGTGCAGAAGCAGGGAAAAGGCCCAGACATTAATTGTCCTGGCACAGAAGTCCAGCCTTATTGCTTGAATTCTCCTGAGAGAGAGGGTCTGATCACATTCAGAAGTGTAGTCCTGTCTCTACACATTCCCCCCCTGCTGATTTATTTATCTGTAAGAGCAGGAGACATTCACCAAAAAAGGAGGATATAAATTTTTTTGTATATTACCATTAGGGAAAGTTATATAAAGGTTGATAGGTGAGGGACTAAATTTCAATTTAAGACCTAAGGCAGAACAATTTAAAAGACACCAGAGAAATTCCCCATATCTCAGTACATTCATGAATCAGGAGGCTGCAAATGTAGTGTCCTGGTTTAGGACAAATTAGGGGAAAATCTCCAAAGGAGCCCCTTAAAGGAAACAAACTTCCACAACTTCTCCCCCCTCCCTACTACCGGGTTCGGGAGGAATTTCTTCGGAGGATAAGTGGAAAAAACTTGTTTATTAAGCAAGAACAAAAAAACACTCCCCAGCACAAGAAAAAACAGCCCGAGATGACACCAAACGTTTTCACCAGTTCGAGAGAGGCCGAACGGCTTGGGCAGTCTGCTGAGGAGGGTGCTGAGCTTCTCTGTAGTGCAGACTCCGGAGGAGTTCCTTGACGTTCTCGAATCAAGGTCCGAAGCAGGTCCGATGTCTTCAGGGAAGGGGAGGAAGGAAGGGAAAAACAAAAATAGAAAAATGGCAAAATAAGGCAAGCAAAAAAAAAAACAAAAAAAGCAAGCGAGCAGAGCAAGCGAAGCAGGCCTAAAGCTAGCAGCAGCAAGCCATAGCAAGCAGCCGGGGGAGGGACACGGCTATAGACAAAACAAACTGAGAGCACGGGAACAGGAATACACGATTGGGATACAAAGCATGAAAATGTCCTGTCACCCCAGGACATTCTACCCCTTATCTCATATCGTGAACATGTTAATGAACACAATGTAAAACCTTTCATTTCACGTGCTCAAACTTTTCACACTTAACACATTTCCTTCTATCTTACTTGCTCAGACCTTTGACACTTTCACGTTTTCTTCTGTTTCATGTCTGTATGATGTAACGTACAGACAATGGTGGTAACGTTCAGCAAATAATGATATCATCTCACAATCAGATCTCCCTGAGGTACACAACGGGTTGTCCCATCTTTCTGCATTATCTATCAGGTATAACCTGGTTCTTGGGCAAAGACAATCTTACGAATGGGTTTGCCTGTACTCGAAGCAGGATTAATTCATACTGTCTTCCCCAACAAACTTCTGATATGGGCCACTGGGACTTTATCTCTATCGACTATATTAAGGGGCTCAGACTGGGCAGGACTTGCTTGGTTGGTGGAACTCTGAGTGTTAACTAACCAGGTGGCTCTTGCTAAATACTGCTCCTAGTTCTTGAAAGATCCTCTACTCAATGCTTTTAAAGTGGTTTTTAACAATCTATTGTATCTCTCTACTTTACCTGCAGCTGGTGCATGGTAGGGGATGTGGTACACCTACTCAATGCCATGTTCCCTAGCCCAGGTGTTAATAAGATTATTTTTAAAATGAGTCTCATTGTCTGACTCAATCCTTTCAGGAGTACCATGCCTCCAAAGGACCTGCTTTTCAAGGCTTAGAATGGTGTTGCGGGCTGTAGCATGAGACACGGGGTAGGTTTCCAACCATCCCGTAGTGGCTTCTACCATGGTTAGTACGTGGCGCTTGCCTTGGCGGGTTTGAGGTAGTGTGATGTAATCAATTTGCCAAGCCTCCTCATACTTGTACTTGGACCACCGCCCCCTATACCAGAGGGGCTTCACCCGCTTAGCCTGCTTAATGGCGGTACACGTTTTACAGTCATGGATAACTTGAGAAATGCTGTCCATGGTTAGATCTACCCCTCGGTCTCGTGCCTACTTATAGGTGGCATCTCTACCCTGGTGGCCTGAGGCATCATGGGCCCATCGTGCTAGGAACAGCTCTCTTTTGTGTTCCCAGTCAAGATCTATCTTCAACTTCCCTATCTTTGTGGCCTGATCTACTTGCTGATTGTTTTGCTGCTCTTCATTAGCCCTGTTTCTGGGGACATGGGCATTTACATGGCGAACCTTCACAGGTAGTTTCTCTAGCCGGGTAGCGATGTCTTTCCATTTTTCAGCAGCCCAAATTGGTTTTCTTTTGCGCTGCCAGTTCGCCTCCTTCTATCTCTTCAGCCATCCCCACAGAGCATTGGCTACCATCCAGAATGGTAGCCTCCTCTGCTGCATCTTAAAGGCGGACTAGCCAACTAATTATAGATTCATCGGGCTGTCGCCTATAATCCTTCTTTAAGCCTCGAAGGTCCTTCAGGGAGAAGGAATCAATATTGGCTCTGGAATCTGTGCCATTTGGTGTGGTTTCTGATTTTGGTGATGGTCCTTCTCTTGGATCATCATCATCATCCTCCACCTTTCGTTCAGTCTTGCTTTTGCACTTTCCACTTCTTTTATTAGCAGCAACAGCCATTGGTTGAGGCTTACTTTCTGGTTTAACTACTGGTCTGGAGCCTGGGATGTGGGCAGCCTGAGTGACTGGGATAGTAACTAACTTATCTCCCTGTTCCCTTTTTTCTGTCTGCTGCCCTACAATGTCTAGCAGGGTGCGATAAGCATGTGCCAGGGCCCAGCTCACTGCAATGATCTTTTCTTCTTTAGTGTTACCATGGCACTTCTCTTTCAGGTACTTTACCACCTCAGCTGGGTTCAGAATTTGTTCAGATGGAAAGTCCCAGACTATAGGATCAGAAAACTCCTTTAAAATTTGGCCCATATCTTCCCATTTCCCACACCACTCAGGACTCTTCACCCTTGGTTTTACTCCTAAATCAGGAGTCTCACCAGCCCCTCTAGAAATTTCAGCCTTCATCTTATATAAACTGCAGACAGTATAAAGAAAGCTTACTAAATTAAATGCCAGAAAGATGGTGTCCTTGGCAGTCAGGGAGAACCAAACATTTTCTAATAGAGATGTAAATAATTCAGAGGAGAAGAAGGAAAGCAAAGGCTGAAAAGCCTCCTCCCCTGCTTTTCTCCTAACAAACTGAGTACACAGCCACAACCACGAACCATACATTCCTGGAACCGATAACAACATTTTTATAAACCTCTTGCAAATCATCACAACTAAGCTCAAATCGATAAATATTCTGGTTAGTGCCTCTCTGCTACAAAAGCTACGCATTAGGGACAATACCGGAGCTATTTCTGGATAAGAAAATAAACCTAGGGACCACAAAGGTATTAAAACTTCAAAAAACCTTAATGACCAGAAATAGAGGCAGGCTTTCAATCCAAATGACATTATAACTTCAAAAACAGACATACCAATGTACTTACGAAACAATTGAGACTAAAATATTATTTAGAATGAAGTTTTTTCCACTTTGTCTGGTCGATTTCCCCGTACGGGCCACCAAAGAATATATTGTCCTGGTTTAGGACAAATTAGGGGAAAATCTCCAAAGGAGCCCCTTAAAGGAAACAAACCTCCACAACTCCTCCCCCCTCCCTACTACCGGGTTCGGGAGGAATTTCTTCGGAGGATAAGTGGAAAAAACTTGTTTATTAAGCAAGAACAAAAAAACACTCCCCAACACAAGAAAAAACAGCCCGAGATGACACCAAACGTTTTCACCAGTTCGAGAGAGGCCGAACGGCTTGGGCAGTCTGCTGAGGAGGGTGCTGAGCTTCTCTGTAGTGCAGACTCCGGAGGAGTTCCTTGACGTTCTCGAATCAAGGTCCGAAGCAGGTCCGATGTCTTCAGGGAAGGGGAGGAAGGAAGGGAAAAACAAAAATAGAAAAATGGCAAAATAAGGCAAGCAAAGAAAAAAAACAAAAAAAGCAAGCAAGCAGAGCAAGCGAAGCAGGCCTAAAGCTAGCAGCAGCAAGCCATAGCAAGCAGCCGGGGGAGGGACACGGCTATAGACAAAACAAACTGAGAGCACGGGAACAGGAATACACGATTGGGATACAAAGCATGAAAATGTCCTGTCACCCCAGGACATGTAGCTAAAAGCTACAATTATTTCCTCCCTCCTGAGCTTTCTAGGTCTGACAAGTCACAGCCAGAGTATGGGTTCTCAAAAAGAGCCCTGTCCTGTGCCAGGACAATGTGACCTTACCAGATTTCATCAAGTCAAATTTTAAATCTGCTGAATCCCACCTGATGCCCCTAAAGATCTTACTAGAGACATATAATTTGATGTTGTCTACCCTCTTACATTTTTAATGGAACAAGGAAAAACAGAGAAAAAAAAAAGATAAAAATCATGACATGATGAGAGCCAAAAAAGTGAAAGCAACCACTAAAACATGGTTTTCTGTAAAGTAGTTCTCATTGCTACAGGTACAATGAGAAACCTGAGAAAAGCTGTTTCATCTTATGAAGATCCTCTTCAAACATCCTGGCTGTCTTATTCTAAACTTCAGTTGTCTTTGATATTTCCCCCTGCAGTACCAAAACAACTCCTGACAAAGTCCTGAAAGGAGACAAGTACATTCAAATTCTTCTAGGGCTTAACCCCACTGCATTGAAATTACCATGAGTTTTGCCCCTGACTTCAGCCCTGACAGAACAAGCAACATTCTCGGGCCAAAGGCATGGGGAAAAGCTTTTCTACAACTCTCTTTGCATGCTCACAGTCTCCTTAGTCACAGAGATTTCTGTTTGTTTTCAGAGAGCTGAAGGCACAAATGAGCAACACACTTCACTGTGTATCTGTCCAATCTCAGGGCCACTGGAATACAAGTCGGGCATTTTCCTTCTGTTTGTCAGAAAGAAACACAATTCTCTGAGAAGGGATGTAATTTCTGCAGGCTGGGAAAGCTCCCAGGAGAAAGGCCTTGGCTATTTCAAGAAAGATTCTCAAGGTCCAGGACTTCATCAGCTTTTCTCAATGATGAAATGGAAGAACCCTTCATCTCTGGACATCAGGAAGCTGCACTGCTTGCAAAGCAAAGCCCAAAAGAAGGGTGGTCCTGTTCTAGTCTCCAGGATGAGTCAAGTGTTTTCTGAAGAGAGCAACTCTTTCTCACAAGTGGAAAATCTCCTAGCTCTGCAGGAATCCAGTCATCCTGAATTTAGATACCTATGATGTCTAAAACTATGAAGCTGTTCATTCCTTGGGCATTATTGCTCCTTGGTTTTCTGTTCCTGAAGCAGCTCATTTGGTAAAAGCATCCCCAAGGGACAACAGAAATACAGCAATTTTCATTCATCTCACTTCCCATTTTACACAAAGTAACTGGGAGCAGAGCACATGGACCACATGGACCAGGGCTTGCTAACTCAGTTCTATGAAGGTGAAACGTGAGGGGTAGTTTGTCATCCTTCTGTCAGAGCTCCAGAGATCAAACACACTCCACATCAGCATCTACAAGAGCAGCTTAGTATTTCTGGAAACCAAGCATTCTGTCTTTATTAAAGAGGTCCACACAGTTACTCTCATCATCTATGGATGCAGCACCTTGTAGACATGGATATGGCTGTGGTCAGTGCATGGTCTGTAACTGAACCATTTAACTGCAAACCCATTGCCTCAAAGGACAAGGTCACAAATGTAATACTTACAAGAAGAAAACACTAAATGCCCAGGGAATCTGATGATCCAAAAACCTTGGAAATCACTTTTTTTTTAAGATATTCCCCCATTTCAGTTGTGAGAGCATTAGAATATCCCAATGTCCCCCTAAACCAGGACACTTAACAAGGAAATTTTGCACTTGTGTTTACTAAAGAACTGTTACACAGCGTTTGAGTTTCCTTTCCTTCCTTATCACACGGCTTTGGGTCCCACCAAATGAGTCACAGGTTAATCCCTGTTAAAGGACCTTTCAGCACCTTCACATAAGACTCAGAGAGAAAAACACTCACCCCACAACAGCTATTTTCCCCTCTAAATCATGACGTCTGAAGGTATTTTTACCTAGAAGGAGCAAAGTGAGCCTCCCAGCCTATCACCATCCTTCTGGCTACCAGCACATAGCTTGGGATGGGCTTTCTGTTGGGAAAAGTGCTTACAGGTACCTGGGTGTTGCATCCTGGATTTGGGTTCAAATTACGGGTTTTTTCTTTGTTAGTTTTCCGGTTCTCTGTACCCTCGTGCATCTCCAGGGTTTTTCCCTACTCCTGCGGTTTACGTGCCTGTCTCCCCGTTCTTGCAGTCCCACTCGCCCCAAAGTCCCGTGTCCGCCCCTGCCGTGTTCCCATTGGTCGCTGTAGTACACGTCATTACCACAATGTCTGTACCCATTGGGCAGGAGGACTCCCCGTCCGTCCGGTCCCTTCCCTATTTCATCCCACTCCTCGGCATGCTCAAGGCCGTTTGCGTCAGTGCGAAGCTGGGAGCGGCTGCAGCTTTTCCACCGCAGCTCTCGCAGCCAATAAAGCATCCAGCCGCCACGTGGAGGGATTTGGACGAATTCCTTGCCTCTGTGTTTCTTCCCTTGCGCCGACGGCGAAGCGCGGCCAACAGCCCACCCTGGAGTGTGACAGCAAAAGCGCCCGGGAACTGCGGCGAGCCCCGGCCCCGACGAAAAGCTGAGACGCCCAAGCCGGGCGCTCGAGAGCTGACCGGGGCCAAGAAAAGTAACGCGCAGCCGCGCCTGGGCTTTCATCATCATCTCTCTTCTGAGTCTCCCTCTTAAACCTTCCCAGAGAGACTTAAACCCAAAGGAAGTGAAGCATCAGCTGGCTGGCATGAAAGAATTCAAGGGGTTGAAAGTTGATGCCCTTTTCTTAAAAGGTGTACAAACAAGAGACGGTCCTGGTTTTATCCTACGGGTAGTCAAATAGTAATTCTGCTCTTTCTCTGATACAGAGGTCTTTGTGTGATGTTCCATCAGGCAGAGGGGTAGAGAGCAGCCTTAAATCCATTCTTCTGGCAGACATCAAGGGAGTGTGTGGGCTCAAGAACCTTCAGTTCGAGGTAACAGCAAACTCACAGATTTTGTAAAACCCACCCCAGGACATATTCATTCTCCTGCTGAATTGTGCTGGGAGTCCTGTCCTCCAAAGAAAGTTGTCATTCCTGTCTTTTTTGGAAAATAAGGAACAGAGCTGGGTATTAATGAGCAGAAAAGTTTCAAGTCACAGTATGTGAAGGTGCCCACTGCAAAGAGATTTCAGTGGATCAGTCAGCAGAGAAATTTGCCACTGCTGTAAGCAAAGGATCACAATTCAGTTTGCAGTGAGGAGGCAGAAGTACTCTTAAGAAATTATTTGAAAGACAAAAGGATTTTTAATTTTTCTAACCTACTTGAGCAACATGAGAGAAAAATGTTTTTGAGAAAATAAATGGGCAAATTTTGTGTTCTGTCATCCTCCTCCACATTTCATCTGCACAGTCTAGTATGGAAACCCATGGGGCAGAAACCACAACGGAAACAAGCACCAACATCTGAAGTCCAAACTGTCTCTGTCCAATTCCCATCAAGGTTCCACTGGGACAAGAAATCATGAAATTGAGGCAGCAAATAAACCAGCATGTTGTATTTTGCAAATCCTAGCTCCCCAAAATGCGCCCATCTTAGATCATGGAAGGAGTTATTTTTAAGGAAGTTGTGTGGTTGTTTATTAGACAGATCAGTGGAGAAGAAAGAAGAGGGATTGTTTGACTCCAGATTATCTTTTTAAAACAAAGGTGGAGGTTGAGGAAAGGATAAAAGGACGCAATGGACAAAAATAATCAGATTTGGAAGAAAGGATACAAATTAAACGGGCTTGGAAGGAGTTAGTAAAGTGCAAACAAGACACAGAGACTAAGCTAAAGTTAATTACTTTTGACATGATCAGATCATCTGATTGCATTTCAGGCTGTGTGCGCTCTGGGCTGGCTAGCATGAATGGCGAGGGAAAAGAAAGTAACTCTCCCCTCGAGGTCCCTTTGCCAAGTCTGGACTGTGTGCTCTGTCCGAGATCCCTCTTTCTTTGCACACAGAGAGAGAGGGGGAGAGGAGAGAGAAACACAGTTAACCACCTGTCAGGGCTGCGGACACAATAAGGCAGCCCCCAAAAGAGCTTTTCATGCATGCGTAATATATTTGTTCAGCTATTCACTTAATGAAGCTGATAAATGTGATGCAAAACAATAGTCAAGTTAATCTATTTAGTAAAATGTTTTGAGACTCTCAGGCGATGTTAAGGAGGGTAGTGTGCTCGGGGACATTTTCATTTCAATACGCTCATCTCTCCCCTCTTAGGGGGGTTTCAAGCAATCTATGTGAATATAATTTCTTATAAATGTGTCTTTAATGGGTTTAATTCACCCTTGCCAGCTGTTTTTTTAGCTATTTTGTAAGAGCAAAACAAACGTGCCAGGCTTGGAAAGCTAGTTAAAATTAGTTTCGGTCACTGGGGCCAAGCTATATTTCCTGCAAACCATCTGCTTGATTGGCACAATAGAAGGATTTTCAAGAAAAGGGGGGATCTAGAAGAGCTTTGAACGAACCAACAGTTACTGTTCCTTGTGCTTGAATTCTAAAGGTGAAGACTTAGGTGTCTTAATACAGACTCACCCCCGCAGCCTCCATTCAAGCCGCCGGCGTGGTCGATGAGCATCGTTAGGGGATTGGGACACAGCAGGGAAGGAGCACCCCTCCCCTTCTCCAGCGGAAGAAAAAGAAAACAAAAAAGATTAAAAAAAAAAAAAAAAGTGGGGGGAAAATAAAAAAACAACCTAAAAGGCGCACACATACGTTTGCACCACAGCTTTCGGGAGGAAGGAACGGGCACCGTGGGCCCGGGCAGCCCTGCGGGGTACGTAGTGGGGCTCGGCTGGTCCCCTGTGGAGCGGCTCCCGGCTTAGGGAGGGAGGACCGAGAAGTTCGGCTTCCACCTGGCTGCGGGAAGCGGCCCGGCGGGGGCAGGGGCTGTCCCGCGGAAGGTGTCCCGCGTGGGGCCGCGACGTGGAGGTGATTGAGACGTCCGTCTCCCGGGGCCGGGGGATGCGGGAGAGCGATGAGGCTCAGGCGCGGCTCCGAGACGCCGGGGGGGGCGCCGGCCCGGCCCTGCCCAGCCCTTTGGTCTCCGGATTTGAAGTGCTGGCTCTCCCAATTTCATGCGGATTACCAGCCTCGGACCGGGACACACGCAGCTTCAACTCTCACCTCCCCCTCCCTACCCCTCACCCGCCGGCAGTTTTGGGTTTGGGCTTTTTTCTTTTTTTTTTTTTTTTTTTTTTTTTTTCTTTTTTTTTTTTCTTTTTTTTTGGTGACAAAGAAAGTGAGTGACTTTTTAAGAAATAAATTTGAAGATAACGACATTAAAATGAATGGCAGGAAACACAAAACTGCTTGAGCATAGGTCAAACGGCATTAGTCACAGGTTTTATCCTGAGACATTAGAATTCCCTTTCTCTTAAATGATCACTGCCTTTGAAAAGAAACTTCCAAAGGAGATCTCTTAAAATAAGATCCTTTCGTCTGACTTCTTGGTTTCTTATGGTCTATCTTCCCTTTCAATAGATGTCTAGTCCCTTTTGCCGTGGTGCTTAAGGAATTCTTTATGAATGTGCTCAGACGCATCACAAGGAACCGGGTCCACGCGTGCCCCAGCATGCGTTTGACCCAACCTTCCAGAAAATGTCAGCCCCTCTTTTTTAAAACCAGAGAAATTAGCAGCAGTTGGTCTATAGTGAGACAAAATGCCCCCAATGTATATGTAAAGAAAGGAGTAAATAATCTCAAAGGAAACGTATAATGACTGTTAAAACGAAGTGTTCTCGGAAGAGCCCGGGCGGAGCTCATGTGGGAAACGCCGGAATCGGGGGGCGGCTGCGAGAGGGGCAGGGAGCAGGGGACAGAGATAGGACCGCGAGCTGGCGGGGTGCCAGGTAATTATTTTATTGGGAAAGACTCGTTTGCTTTTTCCATTCGTTACCGTCACGCTCGCTCTCTAAGTAACACCCCGAGAGCAGCGCTTGAGAAACGGGGCTTGAGCCAGCCCCGGAGCGCCCAGGCTGGGGGCGAGCGGGAAGCTGAGCCCGGGGCAGGGCGAGGCAGCCCCCGCTCCCCCGGCACCCCCGAGTCGCAGAGCCCGAACGGGGCGAGGGGCAGGTGGAGCGACCCGTCCGAGCCCCCTGCGCTCTGCCCACGTCTTCCTTCTCCTTTTTCTTTACCTGCTAAGCATCGAGACCAACAAAACTGGGGAGCGGGGGGGGGGGGGGTGGAAACTCCAGGGAGGTTTTATTTCAAAGTGATACTTTCAGACGGCAGACCTTCCAAGTCAGGTCTGCAGGTGCTCGTCTGCTGGGGGCCGGCGAACAGCACCGGGAAAGCTTGTCAGGATCATAAGAGTTTCCAGGGCTGATTCCGTCCTCTCCAATAAATAACTTTTTATTTGAATCAAGGGAGAGGTTTAACAGACTTTCTTTCTTCCCCAATGTGATATAAATCGCAGATGCACTTTTATTGAATGGTTAAAGCATCGACATGGAGATAATCAACACAAAACGTCCGGACAAAAACCATCGAGAGAAATAAAGCTGGTTAATAAGATTTTTGAGAAAGCTTTGTGTTAAAAAGTAAAAAGGGAAAACAGCTGAAGGTGACAGTTAGTTCATGGTTAATAGGATAAAGGCTGCATGGTTGAGCTACACACTTCTGCTTGCAAAGGTTCAGACACCAAAGGGCTGAATAGGGTGCTTTTAAAACATAGGACATTTAACACATCTGTTATAGTCTTTAACAGAGAAATCAGGTAAAACTACTCTCAATAATTGCTTTCATCACGCACCTCCAAAGGAAACTAACTATACTTGCGCCTATTTCCATATTTGCTGCCACAAACAAGCCCTCTCTGCCAGAAAAATCCCTATTTACTACTTTCCCGTTAGACGATGTCATATGTCCCTCACACCAAAGCTAGGGGGCTCCGGGCTCTGTCGCAGAGACAGAACTCCTTCTGAGGGACATTGCTCCTTCTGAGCAATCAATACACCTTCCGAAATCCCGCACACACGCGAGGTTAGAAAGCAATATCAGGTGAATTTGGCTGCTTCGAGCCATGGACACCGACACAGCCCAGAGTAGCTCGGACAACTTCAGCCAAAAGGATCCAAATGCTACAAATGCTTCATTTTCACAGCTGGAGGGTAGCGATTCCCACTATTTTGTAGATAAGCTATAGAGGAGCAACAGACTGCGAACCCCGAAGGGGTTGCTCTAGTCTCACAGAGGTTCCCAGATGTCTCCTCAGATTTTGTGGGAGCAGAGTTCCCACTGGCCACACCAAAGCTCACATTTCAGTCTGGGCAAACCTCTCGCCTGAGCACAAGTACACGAGATTTTTACTAAACTCGGATCTTGAAAGGAGAGATTGACACCGCAAATATGCCTTATTCCGGACCTTTGATGTGCAGATAGAAAACCATCCCCATCTACACGCACTAATTCTGCCTCATACTAATATCAGGAGCAGAATATGTTCAAACCACGGTGGGATCCACGCTCCAAACGTGTTTCTCCCTCAACAGAACTTAGTTCCACGTTTTCTAATTTGTATTTTCAAATCCATAAAACCCGTGCTTTTTTGAGAGTCTGCAGATAAGTTTATATGAATATTTATTGATTTACTTCCTAAACTCAGCAGGGGAGCGGCAAACAAATTTAGTGCTTTCTTTAAATAATTCCCTTTCTACGAGGCAAGATGTCATTTGAAACTTTTAAATAGGCATTTAATTAGCCTGTGTGTGTTGCCTCTGAACAAAACCCTGCTGGGAGCCTTTGGAGCGCTGTATTCCAAAGAGGCGGTCAATATGCAAAATTGATGACTACACTTTCTTTGTGGCGGGGCCATTGTGCCCCGGTTGCTTATGAAGTCTAATCCAATCATAAATTGCAGCCCCGGACCAATGGAAAAGCCGGGAGCTCGCCCTGAATGAAGCTCAAGTGGAGAACTTTGTTGAACCCCATTGTTGGGGCTGTCACTTTTGAAAGAGCCTCAGCGGGGCTGACCACTATAAAACCCATGGTCCAGGAGGAAGGGGAAGAGAGAACTCCGCCAGACTCGCTGGCTGGATCTTTACCAACCCAGGTTTGCAAAGCAGAAAACAAAAGCAAACGAACAAACAAGCAGGCGAGCGGCCCCAGCCCGGCTCCACGGACGGCCTCTGCGATGATGTTCCCCAGCCTCATCGCCCCTCCAGCTGTCTACCCCAGCCTCCTCCGGCCGACCCCCACCCTCACCTTGCCTCAGTCCCTGCAGTCGGCTTTTTCCAGCCATTCCAGCTTCCTGGTAGAAGATTTGATCCGGATCAGCAGGCCCGCCAGCTACTTGCCCAGGACTGCCCCCCCGCCCAGCATGTCCCCGCCAACCTCGGTGGCCAGGACGGACTCGGGGACGCCGGAGCTCCCCAGCTCCACCAACGCCGGCTCTAGGAGGATCTGTTCGCCACAGACTTCCAGCAGCGACTCCACTTTCCTGAAGTTTGGAGTCAACGCCATCCTCTCCTCCACGCCCCGATCCGGTAAGCGGGGGACAGTCCGAGCAGCCGCCGGCTGCAGCTCCGGGCGCTGGGAACACACCGTCCGCAGGAGGTGGGTGGCGGCCGAGGGGTAGCGCAGAGACCCGGTTTTGGAAAGGGAGGCAGGACGACCCAGTCCCAAGCTGCAGAGCCCTCTGGCATCGCTCGGGTTTCAAGGGCGAGGGGCAGCGCTGCCGGCGGCCGGAACGGACGGGAGGAGCAGGCGGAGGGAGGGGTCCCAGAGACGAGGGGTCCCCCGGCCGTGTCTTCGGGCTGACCCTGTCCTCACGGGTGCCGTTTTGCTGGCAAAACCAGCAAAAGTGCCTCTTTCCCTCGGCCCTTCCGAGTTCGGTCTAGCTCTTTTATTTTTTTCTAAAAGTACCACAGCGTTGGTCTCCGGACCGAGCGACAGAACCCAGCCTTGCCGTCGGTCGAGTCCAACTGGCGGTTACTCTCCGATTAATTTGATTTTATTTATTTACTAGAAGCCTCCCCTGCGTTGCTTCAGAGCGTCCCGCCAAAGACTTTCTCCTTTCCGTACTTTGAAGGATCCTTCCATCCCATTCTCAGATCCTCCTATTTCCCAGGTAGGTGTTTGAAATGACCCTGTGTGCGGGCGGGCCCCTCTGCGGGCACAGCCCGGTGATTTCTCCCCGTCCCTGCGTTCCTCCCGCCGGGGTTATGCTGCAGTTCAGAGGTTGGAGGGAGTACAACATTCAAGCATCAGTCGCGCCAATTTGCTGTCCGATTTAGCGCAGGCAGTGACTGCCTGACATTCCCTGCCCGCTCCCCCCGCTGATCCGCAAATTAGCCGGGATTGTCACGGTCCCGAGGCGAGGCGGGTCCCCGCTACCTCCCTCCCTCCCTCCCTCCCTCCCTCCCTCCCGCCCGTCCTGGGGATGTTTCAGCACCACGAGGAGCGGTCAGCTCCCGCCGCCCGCGCTCCGCGCCCGCGCAGGGAGGGCGGGAGGGAGCGAGGGAGGGAAGAGAGAGGGAGCCCGTGGGTGTCCCCCAAACCCTTCCGCGTTACGGGAGGGTCCAGCGCGCTGCGGGAGCGGTGTGACTGCCCTGCTCCACCTCCGCCGCGTCCTTATCCTCCATTACCTCCGCCTACTAACCCTTCCGTCCTCCACCTTCCCGGGTACACCGTCAAACATGGGAAAGGAGAGAAAGCAGGCCACGGAGCTGTGATTGTTACAGCACCGAAATATTATGATGCTGAGAGAACAATTAAAAATAACCCACCGAAATCTAATTACGCAAACAAGCTATGAATCTTAAAAGAAAACAGGGAAAGGGAGAGAAAAAAAAAAAAAAAAAAAAAAAAACAAAAACCAAAAGAACCCAAAAAAAACCCCAAGCTCTTCTATTCATCCTCTGGATAATGGAATTTGCTTCCTTTCTCCAGCATGTGAATAGCCTAACAAAAACAACTTGAGCTTTATAAATAGCTTTTCATGTCCATTTAATGAAAATGATTTGGGGAAAGAGACGATTGTGCCATCAGTATTCTCCGGAGGAGCCTGGCATGCAGTTGTGTTTAGTTTGAAAGTGTAAATCTCTTTTGTTCCAATAATATATGGCGTTAGCTGCTTGTTCTCAGTCTTTTTCTGTTAGTTCATTACTACACAATTACCATTCACGCTTCATTAGCATCTCTGTCTCTCTTGGGGAGGTTCCCCCCTCCTTTTTTTTTTTTTTTAAGGCGAAACTCTGCCCTTTTTTATCATACTAATGCCATTGGGAACCAGGCAGTGTGCTAATTAGCTGCAACTTTTAATGTCTTCGAATTGAGTTCTCCAACTTTGGAGCAGGGGGGAGGGAGAGAGAAGAGATTATTATAAAAAGATGAATACTGGTTGATCAAAACTGCATCTGAAGAGGAGCTGTTTTGTTCGGAATCAGAGAAGTCCTCATTTTCATCTCTAGCATAATAAAGCATCTGAAATGATAAAAGCATCTGAAAAAAAAAAAAAAAAGCTTCTGAGTGGGAGGGAGAGCTTTTTTATTATACCTCTATCTTAGCCGGTACGCCTCGCTTTGCCTTTTCAGGCCGGGGACCTTTGATTCTCCCAACAAAACGGGCCACCATTGACCCATTTTCCACATTTGAGCTGATAGATCTAATCCCGGCGATCACTGCCTCAAAAGGGGACGGCTGGTTAAGCCTAAAGCTCCTTTTCACGGCCCCAGGTTGATGAGTGCCCACCCGAAGGGCAGGGAGTGATGGCGGGGGCCGGTCTGCTCAGCTCAGTGCCGTGTGTCCCTCCCACAGCTGCCTCCGCCGTGGTCCCCATCCCTGGCACCTTCTCCTGGCCACTGGCTGCCCGGGGCAAGCCCCGCCGGGGGATGCTGCGCCGCGCCGTCTTCTCCGACGTGCAGCGCAAGGCACTGGAGAAGATGTTCCAGAAGCAGAAGTACATCAGCAAACCCGACAGGAAGAAGCTGGCAGCCAAGCTGGGCCTCAAGGACTCACAGGTGAGAGGGGCCCCAGGTGGGGGAGGGCAAAGGGTGTGTGGGGAGCCAAGATCCCCCACTCCCCAGGGGCAGCTTGAGAGAAGCAGGAGAGAAGGGGATGGGGAGCAGGGAGAACACCTAAAGCAAGTTACAGGTGATCAACAGATCCAAAAATGTCACGATTCCCAGCTGGGTGAGTAGGACCAGCCTGATTGCCCCTGAGCTCTCTCCTAGGCTCCTCCAAAGATCAGATTCTGTGGCTCCTGTTAGCTTTAGTATGGGCATGTGCAGGGTTTTGAGAGTGCAGCCAAAACCACCTTTTCTAGTCCCTGTTTCACTTCTTTGTTACTTTGTCCCCTAGGTAAAGATCTGGTTCCAGAACAGGAGGATGAAATGGAGGAACTCCAAAGAAAGAGAGCTCCTCTCCTCTGGTGGCTGCAGAGAACAGACCCTACCCACCAAGTTCAACCCTCACCCAGACCTCAGTGACGTAGGCAAGAAATGTTCAGGAGAGGAGGAGGAGGAAGTTCCCCCTGTGTGCCCACCCAGCCCCCAGCATCCCCTAACCTACCACCAGTCTCCAGAACATCTACACCTGAGGGACAGACTGGACTCCCAGATGTCTCCTTCTCCATCCCACTCTAGCAGCCCCAGCAAACCTTCAGACTTCTCAGACTCAGAGGAAGAGGATGATGAAGGGGAAGAAGAAGAGGAGGAGATAACAGTCTCTTAGATCACTTGCCTGCCCCTACCATCACATGAGGACACTGCAAAGATGTAAATAAACCAGAGTGCTATAAATTGAAGAGGTGCTCTCCAACCCCAATGTCCACATGCTTCTTCAATGCAGGCTCTTTATCACAACAGCTGCTTCCTTCTCACTGGTGTTCCTCATTTGTTGCCCTGTGTGGAGGTTTTCGTGTTCATAATATCTGCCCAACTTTTCATAAGTCTCTCTGCTTAGCAATCAATATCTGAATAATTAGCTACTTTCTCCCAAAAAACAGACAACAGGCAGCTCCTGGCTGTACAGTAGGGAGGAAAGGAAAATTTCCCTGTAGGAAAGGAAACTTCTTCCCCCAGATAAAAAAATAATCAAAAATACAATATAGATGGGGTGACCATTTCTATCAGCTTCCAAGTGAATTTCCAGCTACTGTATTACTTCAGCTGCTACTGAAGACTTGTCTGATCTAGCAACATTTCCCTCCAAAATAAATAACCTTGAGGGACCCAGACCAAGCTCTGCCTCCCTCCTCACCCCAAATAGCACCATGCTTGTGCAACAAATCCATTGAAATCCCTGGAATGACTTTGAAGGTATAATGCAAGCATGCCCTGTGTAATGGAGATCTTATATATTTATGATTTTTGCCTTAATTTATTCATCAATATTGTGTTCAAAGCACTGTCTAACCCATCTTCTTGCCCACATTTGTGCTTATTTTCCTCTTTGCTTCTCCTATTCAGGGTGTGGACAGAGGAAAGTGGATACATCTCTTTGATTTTTAACTGAACTTTGCTGTCTTTGCACAGCTTATATGAACTGTACACTATTTTGTACACTTACTCTGTATGGGTGTTTTATACCAAGGTTATTGTCAATTATTATAACAATGGCTCAACAATGCTTCTCTCTCTTTTTTTTTTTTAATTAAATGACAGCTAAACTGCAGGTGAACGCAGCTTTGTAATTGCGTAACTTATAAAGAAACACTTTTATTTTGTATTTTACCATGTACAGACTCCAAATATATGTATATATTAAAGTGTATGATTATCAAATAATAAAAAAAAGTAGATTTCCAAATTTGATCGTTTGGTAGTACTTGGTTCTAGATAATAGGTTGCTGTAGTTTTGATCATTTGGTAGTAATTGGTTCTAGATAATAGGTTGTTGTAGTTTGTGTATGGGAGAGGAATCTACCTTATTAGTTATTCAATAAGAATTTAACAGTTTCTAATTACGTGATTTTACAAGAATACCTTCCTGCCTTTTAGCTAGGGAGCAACTCTTCACACATCGCTAGGATACTACAGCTTATACACTGGGAGCAGGCAATTAATTAATTAATTCTTACAGGATAGAGAAACAGAATGAAAGAGATAAACTTTACTCTTCAACCTTGAGTCCAGCCAAGGATCATTACTACAGCATCAGGCAAATCCATAACCACCCACCTGCTTTTTGTTTTTACATTTCTGCTATACACTACAGAAATATCAATGGGTTTTGCCTTGTTTATAGGCAGCAGAGTTTTTCTGAAACAGAGATTTCATTACAAAATTGTGTTTATTTTCTGCTCCATGATCTTTAATGCCCACCATTCATGACACACCAAAACAGAAGAAACAAATGCAGCAGATGTCCCCTAGATACAGATCTCCCTCTGTGAGAGGAGAGCTGTCTCTCCCTCCACTTCATTGCCACAGCCACAAGGCAAGGTGTGAAAGGAAGAAGAGAGTGATTCCATTTGGAATGGACCTACAAAAATAATCTAGTCCATCTTCAAGGCTGGCTAAAAATTAAAAGTATTATTAATGAGCATTGTCCAAAAGCCTCCTGAATGAATTCTGGGTATTTAACCTGTTTCCAATGGATACATCTGAGCTGGGACACATTGTCACATTTCTCATCTTCTACCTCTCTGACACCTTGAAGCCATTAGCAATTGATAACATACACTTGATACAGGTGGAATGGAAAAAGAGATGGAAAAGACACAACAGTATTTATCCCACAAAATATAGTGAAACAGTAAAAGGGCTTGTTGGGTTTGTGATTGTTGAGTTGTTGTTTTGTAAAAGCCATGCACAGAAGAAAAGCTAAACAAGGAATTCATTCACCGCTTCCCATAGGCAGGCAGGTGTTCAGCCTTCCCAGGAGAGCAGGGCCCCATCACACAGAATGGTAACTTGGGAAGCCAAACATCATCACTCCAAATATCCCCCCTCTTCCTCCTTCCCCCTGCTTTATATACTGAGGCTTATGCCATGTGGTCTGGAATATCCCTTTGGTCATTTGGGGTCACCTGTTCTGGCTGTGTCTCCTCCAACCCTCCCAGGCACCCCCAACTCCCTCACCAGTGAGGCAGAACAGAAAGCAGAGGAGGCCTTGGCTCTGTGCAAGCCCTGCTCAGCAATAACAAAAACATCTCTGTGTTATCAACATTATTATTAAGGTCTGTATTATTGTGCATTTTGCACAAATGCAAAGTACAGTCCCCTACCAGCCACTGAAAGAAAATTTACTTTGCCCCAGCCAAAACCAGCACATCCAGTAAGCATAAGACTATAGTTAAGTAACTTATAAAGACAGAATGAATTCAAAACACAGCTCATTTTAAAATCCACTGGCTACTCTAGAGAACATAGATGCCATCACACACACTTCAATACTCTAGAAAGGAGCAAGTCCAAAATAAGAACATTGTTTGTACAAAACCCTCCCCATTCATTGTTCAACAGAAACTGCTGATCTTCCTAAACCCTCTGCTCTTTGCATTTTCTCTGCACTAGAAATGCTATCAAAAATAACTTTTTAAGACTGCTTCTTTCAGCATGAGGGCTATTACATCTTACACTGCTAGACAAATAGCTGTACTAAAGGAAAAATATAATGGAATTGTCATTTAACAGGGAAAAATTCTTACCCAAAATGTGACATTTATTAATCCTGTGGGAATCAGAAAAATAGAAACTTCCACAGAAACAGAAGAGTTTAATTTGCAGCCTTAGGAGAAGCTTAGATTGATATAAAAATACAATACACAGACATTAAGTAGAAAAATCATAAAGTTATCTTTCTATAATTGTATGAAAGACTGTACCTTAAGTAAGTAAGAAACTGTTTAAGTAAGATGATGAAAAGTTTATAGAGTATTAATGTAATAATATGAAATAGGTTAGGAATTTAGAGGTTATAATAAAATAATATTATATGCTTTTATGTGTACATATGAGACAGAAGCCCATTAGGCAAAAGTATCCACAGTGCAGCAAAATAAAGTAAAAGTAATAGGTTAGAAAAGCAAAATAAACCCTGTAGCAACTATCTATTAGTTTAGAAAGTTATATATTGTCTTATAACAAAGAACATGTAACTACTCTTGAACTGTAGCTGACAGCTTGCTCCTTTAAAATCTCCCAGCCTCTGAGACTGATGTTTATGTGGACAATAAATCATTCTTAGCCTAGAAATAGTCCCATCCCTTCATTAAAGGCAGCAACAGTAATAAATCCTACACTTCATTCTTTTCACCTTTCAGAGTCTTTTTTTTTTAATAGCAAAAAGAACATTACATGACTACTAAGCACTAACATTTGAGATTCAGGGATACCTTAATATGAAATTAAAGGGCTTGTTTTGATTTACCAACAGCTGTCAGACTGCATCTGTAGCTGCAGGAAGGGGACCTCCTTCTTCAACATTTCCCTTGTACACTTTGAATGAAGAATCCAGAGCTCACAGCTACCATGGGATGACTCATGTGGCACAGCTGCGCCAAGGGAAGTACTGCAGAACTAGCCATCCTTTTTGGAGGTCTAATGTCAAAGGCATAAACATATTTATTCTCTTTCCTCAAATGTGGAGAGATACTAGGCACTTTGGGAGGATCTAGTGGCAGCTGGGTTGTCCTGGTGTGCATGGCATTGGAAGTTAAGCTTGGGTGTATTTCTGAGAGCAAAATGTTCCATAATTTGCTATTAACAGGCGGAATGTTGGAGGCGACCTCCCTCCATTCCCTCAGCACTCTCTCTTTCTCTGTCTCTCTCTTTATTTTTAATGCAACCATCTGTATGCTTTGGGAAAGAAGGGAAGGTGATAAAAAGCCTTCCCTGCCTTTATGGAGATGGAATGGTTTCTGTAATGACTAGCAGAATCCAGAGTTTTGGAAACTCTGGTAATTCCATGCGTAATACACTCCCATAACAATCTCTGCTTTAGGATATCAAAGCTCTTTTTAGTGACCCAGCAGCCCAGAGGTTTTGTGTGTATTTTCTTCCTTCTCAGAGACAAGAGGGACATCTCCCAGACTGGGGAATGGATAAGGCAGAGAGGGGGACTTGACTTTGGTGATTTTGAGCTCAGGGTAGCAAATTCTCAACTATTTTATTCCTAAAGAAACCAGCTGGTTCTACATCTGTTCCTGCTAGCATGGGAGAGTGGCTTTTGGACAGGGAGAGAAAAGGAAATAAATCACTCTGGGGAGTCTGTGCTGTTGCTGCCTGCAGAGCTGTTGGCGACAGACCTGGACTGTGTCCCTCTGGTCCTACTCCCTGGTCCAATGGCTTCTTGAGCAGTATCCTGCACAAATGGGGAAGCTGAAAGTGTTTTCACCTAGCCACAGCCAGGCAGACAAGGCTCCTGCACAGCCCTTTACTGGGAGCAGGTTGAGTAAAAAATTAAAATTTAAAAAAAAAATCTCTTTTGAGATATTGAGAAATAAAATCATCTCTTTTTATTTATGAGACCTATCATCCAGGAAAGTTTGAACATTGCAATAACCTTAAAGAGGTTAAGTAGAGCACATGATGCAAGACCATAATTTCCAGAAGCAACCAGCAAAGGCTGAGAGTGATGACAGGATATTAACCACAACCAGTCCTAAGCCCCCATCCTACAGGAAACTAGCTTGGTTTGAAGAGACCCAAGTTCAGTCCTAGATAACACTGATGGCATTTAAAACCCTTTGCTGGGAAGTTCAAGGTGGCGTTTGACAACAAGCTGTGGGCTCTGTTATTGTGAGGAGCAACAAGACAGAGTTTCTCTCCTGGCTGTGCTCCCTCCCCAGCCCAGCCATGTGCCAGTGCTGGGAGCAGAAGTGATCAGACTGAAGAGCAGAAATGGATCTGTTCCCTGGATTTGCTTTTCTAGAGCTGGAGCTGTCCCGCTGCTGTGTCTGAGGAGCACATGGCTCAGCAAGGATGGCAAAGGTCATCCCTTCTGCTGGCCCTTATCAAGTGACAAAATTGGACACCTTCAGGGCTCTTATAGTTTTGAACCAAGATTGAATTGATACAAGTAAATAATGTCCTTCAAGCTCCGAAACCCACACCAGCACCACTTTCCCAATCCACATGACAGGGATTTAATGCCTGGGAAGCCTAGCAGAGTGGGGCCTCACAGGAGTGCCTTTACTTGACATGCACAACTGCCAGGTGTGCTGCTTTTACCTAATTTTCCCTCCCATGCAACCAGCAAAGGGCTAAAATACTTCATAAAATCATACAACAGCACAGGTTGGAAGATCCTCTGGTCCAGCCTTTTGTGGGAAAGGGAATCTAGGTGAGGACTATTACCCTGATCAACCATATTTTGGAAAACCACCATCAATGGGGACTCTACCATATCCTTGAGGAGATTGTTCTTTCTGTAAAAAATATCATTGAGACAGCAAGATAAAACCTCTCCTGGTGCAGCTTGTACCCATTGTTCCTTGTCTTCTCCATGTGGCTCCTTGTGAAGAGAGCATCCATCTCCTTTGTGGCTATCCTTTAGGTACTGAACTCCTGCCATGAGGTCCTCAACAAGTTTTCTTCAGGAGGAGACTCAACTGCTTAAGTCTTTCTTCACAGGACAGGCTCTCATATCCCTCCTAGGTTTAGCCAAGCTTAGCCTTCCTAAATACAACTTTGTATACCCCACCAAGGTTCTTGTAGTCCTTGGTGGCATTTGGCCACCTTCCAGTGGTCAGTATTTATCTTTTTTTTTTTTTTTTTTGGTGTTTAAGCACATCCCAAAGCTCCCTGCTAAGCCAGGGTTGTATCTTGCTCTGCTATCTCCCTCTCCCTTTGTAGGGGTTGGACTGTTCCTGAGTAATTCCCAGCCCTTATAAGCTGCTTGTGCTCTCCATGGATGCTTCCCACAGACCCTCACAGCTGGGCTCTGAGCATATGGAAATTTCAGGAATGGAAGTTTCAGGAGTGGAAGTTTCAGTGCTTCTGAAATCCAGCGGTTTTGTCCTATCAGTTATCTTCAGTGTTTTTAGCAGGATCCGAAACTTCACAATGCTGTTATCATTATATCCAAGGCCACCACCGATATGCAGTAAAGTAAATATTATCAGGTAGGTTGTGAGCACTAAATCCAGCCAGCAATGGGCTGTTCTGCAGCAGGAAGCATTTCTCAGAGCTTTCCAGGATCCTCATGGATGACTTGGGCACTCCTGTGCAGAAATAGATTGTTTAACAGTCAGAACTGATTTGGGACTGGAGGTTGGTGGTCTGGCAGAAAGTGTGAAGCTGAAAATTGTGCAATAACATTGTCAGAAATCCTGTTGTGGATGAGGTTTAGTGGCTCACACAGATCTGAGCTCATGAGCTTGTTCCTTCCCCACTGGGCTTGGGCTCTGTGTCCTAACTCCTCTTTTGCACTGGGTGGTGCTGGTTCATCACAATCCCGATAAAAAGGCACTCAGGTCTGGTAAGGGAGGCATCAAATGCTATTTGTTAGAGAGAACACTGCAAGATGGGAACAGCAGAGACAATCTTCTGTCCCTTAGATGCTGAGAACCCCCAGTGAAGCAGCATCCACACACAGCATCCTGGCCACACCCCACCCACAGGTGTGGGCATTCAAGGTGTTACAGGAGGGGGTTTTCTCACAGCAAAAGAACTCTATTAACCCTTTCTGCTGTCAAACAGAAAGGATGTACCCATGAGACCTTCTTGTTGCATGGTTAGACAAAGCCAAGGACACACAGATGGCTCAGCCCCATGCCGAGCAGGAGCTGCATGTCTCTGTTAGAGTGGCCTGAGCTGATCCTATGGACAAGGGCTCTGTGCATCACAACCTAGGTCTGGAAGGCAGCCTGTCCTCGTGGCACAGGGCAGAGCAGCACAGCACAGTCTTGGCCATACTCAGGCTCTCTGACATGCAGATCACCGGATCTTTGATCTACAATGGGCTTTCAGTCAGGATCTCAGTGGAAGACGACCTCCTCCCATCTGCCTGTGGATCCCATTTCAGGTAAGGTCCTTCAGACTTCCTGATTGGCCAGCCCCACATGGGTGAACTTCCTGGAGGAGGAATTACCCATATTTAGCCAGAGCATGGTCTCCACTCCCTGTAACATCTCTCGAGCCTCCGAGCAAATCAGAAATACCTGTGACTGAGCAGCCTGCTCTTACAGAAGATGTCCGAGCAGGGGGTTGGACTAGATGACCTCTAAAGGTCCTTTCCAGCCCAAACCATCCTATGATTGAGGAAGGAGACAGGAACATGTATTTCTGTGTGTGGCTAAGCCAACAAAGATGATGATTGGGAAGGATTTGCCTACAGTCAGCCCCACTGCGAGGGGCAAAAATGGAAGTTGTCTTCAGCTGCTGTGCTCTGCTCTAACCCCCAAAAGCCCAGATTAAACATCCATATTAGAAACCACAGATAACCCTTGGTTACCACAGAGATCAATGTCAGAATCCTGGCATCAGTTATGTGGTGAAATGGACAGAAAGTGTGGAATGGAGGATGGGAGCCTGCAGGGTATCAGGAGGAATTTCCTCTCTGGTTCTTGAGGCGACTCCTCCAAAATACCAGTGCAAAAGGGCAGAGGAATGAGAAAGGTGTAAATACATGTCACAGGCTGCAGACTGAGTTTATAGAATGACTCCAGAGAATTTCCCGTTTCCACTGCAGAAAGGAAGTCAGCACTGATCTTATGGAACTGAGAAATGATGAGATGGATCCAGGAAGGACATAAAATGAAATAGGATGTTGGAAACAAAAAAAGTAGGAAAATAAAGGTTAAAGAGATGAGGTAAAGGAAAGAAAAAGTCAAGATAAGTGTACAAGACAGTGTGCATAGAACAGAGAAAAGAATAATGCGGGAAAGGGACAGGGCAGCCAAAAAAGGAAAAGAACGGAAGAATTCCTGAGAGATAATAAGCATTTTGGCAGTCCAGCATGGATTAAAAAATTGTCCAAGATCATGGCTGAAGCATTTTCCAGGACCAAGTTTAGGACATACAATTCTGTGAATCAAAGGAAATTTACAGAACACAGAAAAATGTGCTTGAGTATGTCCAAAGCAATTCTGCCTCTGGAAAACTGCTGTGGAGGACAGACAATGCCCACATTACAGACCACCTCTGAGCTACCATTTACACTGCTTTGTCATTAAGAGTATTTTTGGATTGAACAAACTTGAATGCAGATCATCATTTTTCAGCAGAACTTCTCTGATTTCTTTGAAATTTTCTACATGAATCTGTCATAGCAACATTAAACATTCAAACAGGTGATAAGTGGACAAGGAACTGTCAAAAATGAAATACGAAGACAGTAAGTGTCCAGGAAAAAAAACCCCAAACCCCCTAGATTTTAAGTGCAGAGGTGTTTGCATTTATCCTTTTTGAATAGAGAACTTCTACTTTTTTTTTTTTAGTCAGAGTATTTATTTGTCATGAAAGATTATAGTTTCCTACATGTTTTTACTGACTGTGTATTTATTACTGTATAACCATAAGGTCTCTATCAAATGGGTGAAGAGAAAATTGGAATACTGTGTGGAATGCAAAGGTTGTCTGGAAGGGTGGGAGATGCCCCTGGAGATATTCCAGGCAAGACTGGATGGACAGGTGAAGGCTGTTGGCACCTCCTCACAAGTACTTAATAAAGCCAACAAAACCAAAGGAGTGAACCCCATGATCTGCAAATGAAAAATTATAAAATGGTGCTTAGGAAGGGATAAAAAGATCTGGGAAGCCACAAATCTGAATAAATAAGCATCAATTTTATTGAATCATGAATAATTTAAGACTGGTACAATCATCAGTTTTATTCTCCATGACACAGGGTGGGGAAGGGGTAGAAACGGGGAGAGTGAGAAAGGGGAGGCATGATCTCAAACAGACCATTCACAAATTCCAATCCTAAATGAGAACTGAAAATTAAATAGGGAGAGGAGCAAATGGAAAACATCATAAACGTACACAAAATACTCAATTCCTAGTTTTCTCTTTAAAAATGGCTAGAAAAAATTCATCAAAATGCAGCACTTTTAATCAAATATTTACATTTCTATGTTACAATGAAAAAATGTACATCTTATAGAACCTATTTCATAAACTGTTCCACTGGAAATGACTAGATCAAAACAACCTTCCATTTAATATCAACAAAGATTTTTTTACTTTGTTTTTGTATATCATTTTTTTCTTGAAAGAAAATTGCCACATTTAGACAAGATTTCATACACATAATATCGAAGTTAAGCATCAACAATGAAATATCAAGTTTGCTTCTTTCAAAATGTACAAAAAGGTTAACCAACCCCCTCCCTCCCCTTCCTCAAATAAACCACATCTCATTTATGGCCTGCATCATTCTTGGCAATTCTGAAGGAAAGAAAATGGTTTATTCTCTCAATTTATAACTCAACACGAATGTTGCATAGAATCTTGCATTTCTTGTTGATATTTCTTTTAAACAAGCCAACTTTGTAAGGAGGAGAAAAAAGGAAAAAGAAAAGGAAGTGTTTTGAAAAAGTCTTAAATGAGAAGAAAGTCACATAAAGAAAGACTTAATCTATGGAAAGTCTTGATAAAAACTAAGATGTTTCACAACAGGTAACCCTGCTTCCCAAAGTTTCAGAAAAGACATGGAATATTGTAATACTCAGAATGACTAGCCTATTCAAAATTGCCTATCTCACTTTAAGTCAAGCTATTGTCAATAAAAAGGAAGAGAAAATAGAAATTTCTTCCTGAGCTTAAGCACAAGATTAAACATGAAAAAAAAATACCCCGTTCCCCACAAATAAAACACTACTTTAAAGATGTCTTTTAGCACTCAGTTAAAGGTCAACTGAGACATTTTCTAGGATATCAAGTCCTTTTAAAGCCCTAGCCCTGCAACTGGATTTTTTTTACAGGCACATGCTCTGTCTGCATGGATTCAGTTGGGGGATTAGGTACCAAAATTCACAGTAGTAGTAGCAGGTAAAGTCAGTGTTGGGAAGCAGAATTGTCAAGACTACTGGAAAAATTAACTTCTCTCAAACTCATCATCAGCATGCTATGGATTTGATTCCATACAGATCTAACCCATTTTTTACAGTACCAAGAACTGGTTTAGGAAAATTGGCTGAGTAACCTTTGTTATTCCGTTCAGTGAAATAATGAAATCAGAGTTCATAAGGTTAAAACAGTAACAACAACAAGCTCTTCCCCCCGTCATTAAAATATTTAAATTTTTCCTTTTACAATATTTTTCTTAAAAAAAAAGTCATCAGCACTTAAAAGTTGTAACAGGAGCATACTCAAGACCAGCTTAGTAAGACAAAGTAGTTATATTACAGAAAGTCATGAGGTATAATAAAACCATCCTCTCAAGTTGAGCCACAGAAGCATGAACTTGTTTGTTATGTTCATTTAAACCCACAAGCTCTTGAAAAAGTGTTTGTAATAAGATTTCTTTGTGTACATTGAAAAACCAGCATATTCCTGTAATTTATTAGAGTTGAAAAGCTTCTTTTGTCTCTCCTGCATGGATAAAACAGCTCTTCAGTGATTTATTAGCTGGGGATTGATATGAACCTGAAACGTTATCTCATTTCTCTCCTTTTTTTGTCACATTTAAACAAATTCTAGTATCTCATACAAACAATACTCACAGCAACTTATGATATTTCAAGAGATGACTTTAGCCCTGTTTCTTTAAATAAAATCCCATAATATACAGCACTAATTTAATCAAACACAATTAATACAAAATAAGGCATCGCTTTTAAAAGTCAGCACCAGAGGAGAGCTAGAAAGGCTCATACAAATCCCTTCTGAGGAGTGAGGTGTTGGCTGAGGTACAGTTGACATGCTGGGGGCGATGGTGTCACCAGGAAAGTGCAATTCTTTGGGAGGTGTTCTTGTTCCCCAACACAAGTACAAGCCTTAACACTGATTGTGTAGGTGTGTGCGTTCACAGAGGAGGAGAAACCAAACCAGGTTCACAGCTCTGCCACAACTCAAAAAAAAGCATGGCACAGCTAAACTCAAAAGATGCAGTACTCAGTACCTCAGTACCCTTATCTTTTTTTTCCAGACCTGAATACTGCTGAAATGCTTTTTTTTTTTTTTTTTTTTTACTTTGCAACTGAAAAGAAAAGTCATGGAACTAAGTATTGTCACCAGAGTAGCACTGGAATGCCACAGAGCTGAATTTTAATTAACCCCCTTATGGTTGTGCTGATTGGAACAAAACTTTGGAACAAAACCCAAAGTTTTCTAAAAACAACTGTCACATTTCATGGCAAGAATTAAAAACTGAAGGTCTGACTCATCCCTTTGCAGGGGTGTAGCTCACCTCTGTGTACAGAGCTCACCATACCTGTGCACTGCCAAGGGTCCTCTGGAGCTGTAGGACTCCATGG
Source organism: Anomalospiza imberbis (assembly GCF_031753505.1). Lineage (NCBI taxonomy): Eukaryota > Metazoa > Chordata > Aves > Passeriformes > Viduidae > Anomalospiza > Anomalospiza imberbis. The sequence goes on along the minus strand of NC_089686.1, from coordinate 52,320,427 downwards.
GGCACAGCCCTGCCACTGACTTCTCTGAAGGTGGGAAGACCTCTCTCTTCAGGGTGGATTAGTGGGGTGTAAATGCCGCAGAAGTCAGTCCAGCTGGTGGTGTGGATGTAAGTGGGAAGAGAATTGGGCCCTGACTAGCAAAAGGCTACCTGATCTTTCACTTGTAACTGGATTGATTGCTACACAGTGTTTGAAAAAAAACCTGATTTGTTCAGACTGTATATATATTTTTATATATTCCTATTTATATATATAATCTTTATAAACACACAATGAAAGAAAGCCAAGGTCTCAGACTGGCAAGGAGAGCAGCACTTTTTGTTTTAGTTTCATTTCCTCCTTTTCTCTTTTTTTAATATTTATTCAAACTTTCCTGTTTTGCAGCTTTGCCTTCATTGAGTATTATTACAGAGGCAAGCGATATTGTTATAGCACCAGAACTATATGAAGCTGAGTTTAACCCACAAAGCTGATAAAAGTCCAGCCCTCATGTAAATGTGTTTGGTCAGAAGCAGCATAGGCAAATATTCCCTCTCCCCTCTCTTTCCAGACAGCACATGGCACAAAGCTATTTGCTTCACAGCTGTGAAGTTGCCCCCCACCCCAGTCCCTTCAACTTAGTTATGATGACTACTTTTAACATCTTCAGGATCTTAGGCATGAGAGCTTACAGCAACTAAAAAGAAGGAAACAAAGGAGTAGTGCAGTTCTCATCATCTCCAAAATAAAAATAATAGAAAGGTCAATTCCTATTGCCTGCACCCAGGTTCAAGATTGCTCCAAGTGTCTTGTTCTTGCAGCTCTTAATACTGAGATCACAGCCCAGGAACGGGTTATTTTCATCAGTCTGTGATCAGGGCTCTTGCCAAGTAGAAACAACTTCTGTCTGAGGGAGATCACAATGTCGACTCCAGAGAGGAATCCAGGATGTCATCATGATGGCTGTTGCTGTTGGAGTCGCTGTCATAACTCTGGGGACTGGAGTAGTTGGCTGCCTCCTGCAGTCTCATTAGCATGTTCATCTGCAGAGGTAAGGAAGTTCATGATTATTTGTATTTTGAGGTAGGAACAACATTAACTCCACATGACAGCTACAGCGGCATTTGCTTTGCCAGTGGGCAAGGAAGGAATGGGAGAAACAAGCAGGGTCAATAACACTGAGACTCAGAACAGAGGTATTGACTGTAAATCATAGCAGCATTCAAATTAATGGTAAAACACAGCTTTTCCAGTAAAGGAGAAAATGAGATGACTGAAGGGATTAGTCTACGACCACAGACCAGTTCCTGTTTCTAATCCCTAGAAACAAGGCAAATGAAACAGTTCTGCTGTTCAGAAATGAGAGCTTACCAAAGGATCTCCTTCAGCATCACTCACTGGAACTTGTTTGCTGGTGGAGCCTTCCTGGGACACGGAGTAGCCATCAAAGCCCACATCCTCGGGACGCAGCTGGAGCAGAGGAGGCCACTCATGGTGCTGGGGGCTGGCAGCCCAGGGGTAGGTGTCCATGACCCACTTGGCAGGATCCTCCCAGGGCGCTCTCTTCCCATACAACTGAAAGAGCACAAAACCATGTCAAATATTCCAACCATCTCATCCACTGACTACCTAACCAAAATGAACGTGCCTTGGTTCTTGGGCTGCAGGAAACACTTTGCAAGCAGGGCTGAACATGAGAGTTTCCTTACCCTAAACACACACAAAGACCTTTGTCATGGCACTGATTTGGAAGGAGCAGACCACCTTCTCTGAGATTACAGTGCTCTCCTCTTGGCACCAGCTGAAGGAAGAAATGCCTGAAAACAATATCACCTAATTAAGTCAACTTAAACAATGTCAGCACACAAAAGAAGCCATCAGTGCTGACATCTGGATTGCACTGGCAGCTGCCTTACAAACTGCCATCCATGGAATGTGGAGGAGGAAATGTGAGATCTGTCATCAGGCAAGAGTGACGGATGTCAAGGCATAAAGGTTTCAAGTCAGATTTTTTTCGTATTCAACCAAGAAAAAACACCAGCAGCATTTGTCCATGCTCAGGCTCCTAAGTAGGCAAAGTCTGCTTCAAAAACATTTTTCTGGATGGAACAGACTGCACTACTGAATCCCAACATATTCTCCCTGTTCTTTTCCATTTGCCTTAGCTAGACAACACATTCATTTGAATGCCTCATGACTTCCAAAAGCATAAATACAACTACAAGTGGCTTTAAAACATTAATTTCCACTTTATAAATATCACCATCAACATCCTTCAGCAACTGGAGTTTGTCTCTGACATTTTGTCACTGTCCCCTTCCTTTATCCCCCTGCACAAGGGTAAAAACAATGGTCTAGCAAAGAAATTCACCAGATCTCTGATGGATCTAGGACTATCTCACTTTCCTCAATACTATTTCTCCGTGGTATGTTTTTTGTGGGTTTAGATTTTGCATGCACAAAGTATTACAGTGCTGTGAATACCAATCCTTGGTGTGCTGTGAAGCAGGAGGGAGCAGAGGTGCCAGCAGATGGTGCTAGGCAATCCGAAACAGAGCCTCCTCCACAGCCCAGACCCTTCATCCTTCAGCCCTGCTACCTTATCTTCCCAGCTTCAAGATGGGGCAAACCAGATTTCCTGTTTTAACCTTGTTCTCAAATTTACAGTGATACATGTCATTTGGTAAGTGGCAAGGATTTTGTATTTTTCACATCTTTTCTCCTGCAAAACTCTGAGTGGATCTGAGCTCAGGAGAGACTAAATGACTCATGACCCTCTTTCCATGGCAACCAGGTCTGTCCACCCCTCCCACTGGCACATTTTCCAGGGAGCAAGTCATGGGACAAGGATGGGACAACAGGTTGCTCCACAAAGCATGAAAGAAAAATCACTGGAGTATGAGTGATAGTGGCAGGAAACCACAGGAACTCTGGGTCCTCTTTTTGCTGGTGCTGCATTCTGTACTGATAGACCAAGCAGGAAGAACTTGGGTTTTATACAACCTTCTAATTTTCATGTCCCTGTTTTGAAGAACCAAACAAGTCAGCTCCCATGGGAGCAATTATTGTAAGGATTCATTTGGCTTGTTTGTATTTGATACAAAATAATTCTCTAAATGAGAAAAAGAAATATAAAAGTAGCTGAGAGCAGATCTACAGAGATCAGAGCAAAATTAGGAATCCACCTTTCCTTTCTGACAGGCAATTTCAGGAAAGAAGATGTGCTCTCAGAGGAGACTTTGTGGGCATGAGGAACAGAAAATAGCCCCAGATGAAACCCACCTTTCTAGCATTAGCTTGTTCATTAGCACCATTCTGGCTACTCTTCAAGTACTAAAGTGCATTTTCTTATTCATCAACCAAACAAAAGAGAAATTATTTAAATAGGGATGAATTAGTGCAATTTGGGGAAATGGGGCTGAAGGGGATAAAGAATCTAAAGCACAGTGAGAAACTGAAGTCCTTACACCTGGAACACAAGCCACTCAAATACACTAAAAGACTGAGATACTGGGCAGAGCAAGGAAGCAAAAGGATGGTTTTATCAATTGCTCTCTCTCCACTTCCATTACTAATTTTTCAATGCTTTCCACACATACTGATCAATGATATGAGAGCTCCAAAACCCAGTACAAGGAGCCTATGCATTACTGTGAGTATCAGTTTTCTCCATTTCAAGAGCAAGCAAAATCACCTGCTCTCATTTCTCTTGTTTTAGGTTGGAAATATTCCTGGCTCCCATTACCTGCCTTTAAAACAAGTTTCATGTAAAATGGTTCTCCTGTTCTATTTGTAGCAAAGTTCCTGAGTGTGTTTTGTACTCCAGGACCTATTGTGTTCCTTATGTCTAGGAGTCCACCACAATTTCAAAGAGAATGAGGTCTCCAAGTACCGACAAATTTCAAATGGCAGCTGCCCAAATTGTACCCAAAACTTGGAGAATTCATGTATTTCACAATTTTTTAAGAAGCCATTAGTAAAAGATTAGTTCTAAACCATATTTTAAAGTAGGTGCTGCTGGGTTTATTCTGTGAACAAAGAGCTGGTTATTAAAAAACCTCCTTTTTTTTCCCTACCTAAATGGCAAGTCCATAGCAATTCTCTGCTGAACCCTCCTCCTGATTCCAACAAGCTTCATAGTCATATGGACACCAAAAACTATTCCAAATTGCCAGATTATGAATCAATTACTAAACACAGACAATCAATAATGATTTAACTTCATCCCCTGAAAGAATCGTGAAGGAATCTACTAAAAAAATCATCTTATATACTGAGAAGTAATCAAAATGTCACTGATACTGCTTCTACCACTCATGTATACATTCTCTCCATGCAAAGCTTTGTTCCTATGCTGAAAGATTTGATTTCCAAAGGGAAATCCTGTGTAACAAAGTTAATGATGACAAGCATATTTTTCTGCTGCACAGGATAATTTTAAGGTGTGCTTCTGGAACTCAGTATTGAAAGCTATTTGTATATCTAACTCCCCCCACTGCAAACATCAGCAGTTTGGCATCTAATCGCTTCTTCTACTCTCTATTTCAAAAGTGCTTGAAGAAACTAATTCTGCCTGAGATTATTGACAATTCTGGTTACATTTTCATAGACATGCAGATATTCAACATGCAAGGTTGTATCTACAGAAAATGTTGCCACTACTGAGTTTTGTTGCCTTTTGAACAGATGCCATTCTAGACCTATGATTTTTCCCTTTGCCTGCTCACCTGTAGTCCTTCTCTTACTGCCTCCAGAAGATATGGAATGATGGAGTAGTTCCACAAGTCAGTGAACCAAACTCTAGAACCATCTACATCTATTGGACAGGAAAGGAAGAGCCGTGGACCTGGAGAGGGAAATTCGGATATTACACTCAAATTACAAGCACAATAAGTACCAAAAATAGGGTGATGGCATCTAAAATTAGGGTTTTAAAGAAAGCCTTTTTTACATGACACAGCACAAGGAAGTATACAAAGATACGCCTGATATACAAGGAAATAAAATAAATATATTTACACATGCCTGGGCAGAGTACTTACCAATAGTAACATCAGAGGAACTGTGAGCCTCCAAGAATTTGTTTAGATGTTGCCAGACCTTGGGAATCCAATCAATAATCTTAACCAGCTCTGCATTCCTCATCCTGCCTCTGATCTCTGTTTCAATCAGTTTTCTTCTCAGGAAACGGCCGAGAAAGCCTTTGACTGGCTCAGTGTGGTTTGCACATAGCACCCATCTATGGCACAACAGCAGAAATAGACATTATTTCTCTTCCATGCTACTGAGTGTAACTATTCCTGACTACATTTCTCTTCTTATTTCCAGATTATCAAGATCAAAATGGGCTATTCCAGTCATACATGTTTTTCAGCAAAAGTTATTTGGAATATTTCACTAGATGAGCCGATATTTGTTGTGCATTGTTACAGCTCATTTCTCATTAATCTGCTTTGCCTAAATATTGTCGTACTGAAAATCTGGTAGAAAATCATATATCTTAACAATTTTCTATGAAATAAAAGTTTTATGAACCCAGTTCCTTTAATGACAGTACCATAACGAAGCTGAACATGTCAGGGCAGCAACCAGGAGCAAATGGCATTTCTCTCTCACTTTGCTATTTCAGCTGATAAGAACAATTTCAAATGACTCAGTAACCATTACTCCTTTTCTAGCCCACAAACACAAATGAGAAACATGAATAAAGAGTACCTGAAATTATGGTGAAGTTGAAGATTAGGTGTGGAGGAGGTGGCTTGGTTCATTGTGCCAATAATATATGGACTATTGGGAGAAAAAAATCAAGAAAATCAAACTTGTGAACTTTGAAAAACAAGTTTTAAGTAAAACCTGAACATTAAAAAAGGTCATTCAGAATTCTTTTGTGAAAGAAGGTTTTGTAGTTACTTATCACCAAATTCTCTACTGAGATTCTGTGAACATCAAATTCTGGAAGTAAACCAGAAGTCCCAAAACAGGACCTTTCACTACAAATGGGGGTTTATTACTAATGACCCACGTCATAAAGCAAATACAACTACTTTTAAATTACTTATTTCAGAAAAATGGATAATTTTGTGAAGGAAAAAGATCCCTCTGAAGCACTGTCCACAATATGGACAACCTGGTCATCTTCCTCCACATTACTAAATTAATGCAGACTTTGGTTTTGTGTGAATGGATTTTGCAGGAGCAGTGCTCTGAGTACAGCATTAACATTTGCAATGTGTTCTGTTACTATTTCTTTACCATTTGTGGTACTTGCAGTTTAGAAGTCCATTAAAGATCTCTCCTAGGGAGCTAACATGGTGCAAATTATCCAAAATGATGACAAGAGGCATATCCAAAGCATTATTTTCACTGTTGCACTGGTCTGCCAGGTTGGACAGGTACTGGCGGAGTTCCTGCAAAGCAGATATAAAGAAAAGAAGCAAAAAATTTTTTTTCTTCACATTTCTTTAAAAAATCAATTAAGATAAATAAGCTTGGTAACAAAATCTAAAGCATAAGAGTCTGACATCTAACAAATCACACATTTTCTATGAGAAAACACAAGATATGGTTTTCTTTCTCTTTTGTAGCTTATGCTGAAGACTCAAGAGACTTTGCCAGAAATCATGTGTGAGATAAGGGCTTAAAGAGGGGTAATATTTTGTAATTTAGTTTGTGTTTTTTATTCATCAATATCAGACCTAAGAGGTCTAAAACATATTTTTGTTTCTTTTCAGGAACTTGATCAACTCTCCCCATACCAAACCAAACTCTGCATTCCAGCTAGATTTGTTGTATCATCTTGCAACTGTGTTTCGGTCAAAATACAGATGACAAAATTAATCTGGAACAAACCACCCCTCATCAGAGGCCAAATTTGGATGCCTTCAGTAACGCTGGAAAGAAGGACAAGCTTCTGGTGCTGCTGCTGAGTGGATGAAATGCTCTCAGCAGCTTTAAAGCATGTCTGAAATCATACCAGTGGCAGAACCACAATTTCAACCATCCCTTTCTTCCAGAGGAAAATATGCCGAAGGCCATCAAATACACAGCTTTTTTTTTTTTTTTTCCTTTTCTTTAATCTAGATGATCACTGGAAGTATATTCAGCAAAACCAGCAGCACATAAAAAAGCAAAGACACGCCTTACCTGCCCAGGAATGTGTCTGCACAACAGCCCCTCCAAACCCAGCACATAATTACAACTGCTGATACCTGCAGCTGCAGAAGCTCCTGACAGCCTGGAGATGCATTTGAGGGTTTTGGGAAAAGTGCCCACATGCAATAGGGATTGTTCAAGTCTCTGGGAATTTTATGCAGTTGTTTAACTTCCTGGGCAATTCTCAGGCTCCTAAACACTTGAAAATCATGACACCTTTAGGTGTTTAAATACACACCTGGACACCTGCTGTTCCAGACCCATAGTCAGGTGAATATGAAAACCTTTAAGTACTGTTTCCTTCAGGATAAACATAATGCTTTGAAAATGAAGCTGAGCTCAAAATGACAGATTAGGAAAGGTCTCTTATTTTGGACTCGTGGCTGTGTGAGGAGGATTTGTGCGTGCTCACCTTGCTGGATTTGTGGTCGACGTTGAAGGTGGCGATGATGCCCTCAGCCAGTTCCTTGCCCTCCCTGAGCACCATGTACTCAGACAGGCAGTTGGCTAGGTAGGTTTTGCCCGTGCCACTGGGGCCAGACAGGATGATCCTCCTGTGCTCCATCAGCAGGGACACGTAGCGCTGCAGGATGGGCTTGGGGATCAGCGACTCGAACACCATCCCGTCCAGGCTGTTCTCACAGATACCTGCAGCAGGGAAACAGGCTTCTCTTAGGGGGATTTCCAGTTTTTATCCAAACGGACCTGATCAAGCTGCTCTTCACTTCAGAGCTAAACCCCTTCCCCACCCCAGTATCCCTTGTGGTTGAGAGGCACACATAAAGCTGGAAAAGAAGTGCACAGGTGACCCGTGGGCTTAGCCTGGATCCCCCTGCAGCCTGTTTAAGTACTCAGCTGCATCCCTAAGGCCCTTTGGAAGCTGCCACACCAAAGGATTCCAGGCCACACTTTTCATGCACAAGCCATCCATTTTACAGCATTTCACCACGCATTCAGCCTGAATGTACCTGTTTACTTTTGGATCACTAGACAAAAAAAACCCAGATATCATCAACTCCCCCTACTTTCCCAAATGCTTGTAATTAAACTCCTCCTCTGTATGCTGATAGTTATCTTCTCTAACAGAAAACTCCTACTGATAAGCATTTATGCCATGTCAGCAGTCACTTTAGGCAGAATTGGCTTAGGGAAAATACACAGTGCTTCAAAATAAACAGCAGGAAGGGAAGTCGGCAGATCACCCAGAAAAATGTTTGCACCTCAGTGGTTACTTGGAATATTAAATATTTATATAGGCAGCTTTATAGCTCAAAGGTATATGTAAGTGATTTTCCATAAATTGATTAAATACATTTCAATTTTATTGAAAACTGTTATCACTTATGAACCTTCAAGGCACAAGTCGAGTCAGTGCAAGTTAAATATAAACTCAAACTGCAGCTTTACAGACACAGTTAGATCTTATGCAATATTTCAGTTAGGCTTTACGACTGGATAATGCATTTTATATAAGCAGAATATCCTGGGTTCATGTCAAGCCTCAGTAAGTTGATGTATTTCACAGTTTATTTTATCTTCCTGCTGACTGCTTTGCTATACAAGGTAACCTAGTTTTTACACCAATACTCAAAAATCTGCTTTCAGTCAAATTTCAAAGTTGATCTGAAGAATGTTTGGCACTGCTCTCAAAATACCATCTGTCTGCAAATTTCACTGGTCTAACTTTGAGCAAACTGATATAAGTTCAAAATGCAGCAGTTGAGGGTTTTACCCCTGAACTTAGTTTCATAGCAGAGTTTTCATAAAAAAGTTCTTCCTGAGAAACCAAATGAAAAACACAAATACTAAATTTTTATCAGTATTACAGAATGAAATCAATGGGAATTCTGAAAACCGTACATTTTGAGAAATCCAGATTTTAAGGAGTTTCGTAAAATTTGGGGTCCCTCCTTCCTGGTACTTAAGGAGGGACTCTTCAGTGAGATCAATCAAGCAAATGAGTCAAGATCCATTCTTTTTTAACCCTGCATAGGAAATAACAACTATAGCTGTGATAAAGAGCTAATGAAAATTTGAGGCTTGACTCATTTGGAAAGTACTTTGCTGCTCAAACAGCTCCAACACATCCCTTGTGGTGTGAGGTCTTCTCCAGGACAACTGAAGATCTGTGGAGTGTGCAATTTTTCCTAGAGTTACAGGTTGAAAACTTGCTGAAATTACAGACTTAGCATTACCCCAAGTGCTGGCTTTAATGAAAATAGCAGGAAGTAAATAAATGGTAGGAATAGGAAAAAGCAGCACAATAAGAAGTCTCTACTCCTCTGAGTTTCTTGATACAGCAAGCTCTGATAAACCTCAGTAGTGAAAACTCCACCAGGCAGGTCAGGTGAAATTACCTTTGATGGTAACTGAGATAGTGTTGTTTTCCCCAACCAGGTACCCACAGGGCAGCAGCTCTGGGGTCTCTGCGCTGTTGGTGCGCCTGATTTCCCCGATGCTGTAGCCCAGAACGCTGTCTGAGTTCAGCCCCAGCTGGCTCGTGGGATCCACGTGGGTGATGTACTCCTGGGGTGGGAAAGGGACACAGGAAGTCAGGCAGCACTGGGAGTTTGCTCTCTGCTGTGACAGTGCTTAATGCACAAAGTTAAATACAGCCTGGTACCATCAGAACCCCGCAGGAGAACTCGAGCTCGCAGCATTTTGTACCCACTGACCTTAAACAGGCGTCTTACAACCCCATCCAGAACATCCCACTTGGTCTTCCCACTGACTCCAATGCAGCCTATGAGGAAGGTGCGAGGCCTGGAATCCTAAAGGTACAGGAATAACTCTATCAGACAAGTGTGGTTAATGTAATTAAAATGCTGGCTTCCCTGCCCCTTCCCCTTTTACTTCTAAATAATGGTGCATCCTTACTACTCTATATGGTGAATTCTAAATGGCATGTGGAATTCTTTTCACATGATAAACATTTTCTACAGTGTTGGAGTCACAAATCTAAATGATACTCAGGTGGCTGTGATGTTAAGTTAAAGGTATTTATTAATCAATCCATGAACAATTCAAAAATCTCTGAGAGGATTACAGTTTAGCAAAGAGACAGAAAGTCTCTTAGGAATATTGTAGACAGAAAAATAGATGTCAAGTTCATTCTTCCACGACTTCACAATCAAAGATGTTACATTTGCAAGGTTTATCTTATTTATTTTTAGAAATTCTGCTGTGGGCACAGAAACCTATATATACAGATCAACTATACATGGCTCTAATGTATATATGGTTCTAGTAATATAGAAAGAGAGTTTATATTTATATACTATATTTGATTTATCACAGCATTTTGTGTTTTGTAAGTTTTTTTTAAGGCAGATAAAAGAAATCAGAATAAATATAAATTTTCTGCTTTTCTACAGCTGCACTCACTGTGAAGCATTAATTGAAGAGAAGACTAATTTCTATCATAAGATTTGAAGTGCTACTAAAACTTGCTGTGATTGCAGTCAACCAGCAGCAGTTTTATTGTTTATCCAGGGTTGTAATAATCAATGCAAAATAGGTATTTAATGGAAAGTGCTGCTGAGTCCATTTTATTTCTGATCATTCAGATTTTTGTCCACCCCTCAGGGAGACATGAAATTACTTCTTAAACACATTTTTACAGGTGCTCAAAAATGTGAGATAGCAAGGCCACTGCTTGGCAAGGACTGTGTAATACATTCATGCATGTAGTACGTTAAACACATGAGACAGGATGCAACTTTGCAATATTTGCAATATTTGGGTATTTAGGATTCTTTCACCTACTTGTGGATGGAAAAAATCTGAAAGATGTCATTCTAAACAGAGTACTTGTGCCAGAGAGGACAACTTGAACTAGAATGATATGGTATAGATCTCCCAGTTTGGATTTGTCAAGTTCTTCCATAAGATTGGTGCTTCTGGCATTTCAGTCCCTCTCATCAGCTCCAAGGAAGCTGGAGGGAGCCAAGTGGCTTATCTATCACTATCAACACACCAATGAACTGTTTTCCTGAGAAAATCCTTGAAAGTCCTTTGTAAACTTGAGTTCCCTCACACATTCTGAAGTCACCTACATTTCAAAGCTGGGGATGAAACACAACTCACCTCCTTCCATTTCATCTCGTCCTGGAAGTTGACGACTATTTTGACGTGCCTACCTCCTTCTTTCCAGGCAGAGACATCTCCAGTGTCATCCAAGAGCATGTCTGTGGACAGGAAACATCAACAGCTTCGCAGCTGGAGCTCAGTTACAATGGAGACTATTCTGGTTTATTGTAGTCAAACACAACACATCTGGGCGTCACATGCCCCAAGGTAAAACACAAGAAAGAGGCTGACTGACTTCCCCAACACATATCCCTCTTAAAAAGGGAAGGTCATTGAAAATTATTAGCCAGTTACTCTATATTTTCCTTCCTATGACATATTCCCCGGCAAATGTGCACCATTAAATGGCTTTAAGCATGACTTTTTAGAGCTGAGGTCATAATTGGACACCTCTGATCGAGGGTGTAGCAGACCTACGGTGATATTTCAAAGAAGGCTCTGTGCCAGCTCGTGACATATTTCCACACCTCAGCTGGTAATAATCCTCATGCTTTCATTTTTCTATGGCTAACAAACCCAAGCCTTCCAAGTACAGGATAAAACCTGCCCCACCACCCTTCTCATTAAACTCACCGAGACTGGTTGACTCCGTGAGGTTCAGGCTGTGTTGAGAGAGACCCACTGAGTGTCTGGGAGAGTAGGAGATGGAAACCTGAGACTGAGCCCTGCTACAGCTGCCGTGGTTTTCAGATTTCAGCCGATCATTCTCTGCTTTTAACTTTTCAATCTCACTCTTGAAAAGACAAGTCAGACATTAGAAGGCACAGTGAAAACATGATTATGAGATAGCAACATAAGAAACTTAAGAATAAATGGTAGTTTAGCAGAAATGCTGTTTCCATCACATATTAATTAAGGATTTTAATTATTAAAATGTCCCTTCTAAGAAACTTTTCAAAGTATCCTAAAATACCTAAGCATGTGATACTTCACCTACACTGAAATGCAACTACTTTAAGGCAGAGAGCATGGAAACATTCTGACAGCCAACAAAATGCTGTCCCCAAAATCCTGTCTTGGGGTGGAAACAGCTGCAGCTGAGGGCAGCGAAGTCAGGTGTTCAAGCTGACTTCTAGTGAAGGTTAAAACACAGCCTTTAGCAAGCACTCAGATCTGTCCTGTGGGGGTGGCTGGCCACACCAGCACAGGCTGCAGGATGTGGGGCAGCTGTTCCTCACCTGCATCCTGTTCATGGCCTCGCGCAGCTGGTCCAGCTGGTGGGCAGAGCTGAGGGCCTCCAGGCGGATGTCCGTCAGCTTCATCTCCTTGTCCCGCAGCTCATTGCGCAGCTGCAGCACCGTCTCAGCCTCGCTGTCTGTGCACTCCGAAATACTGCAGGACACCGACAAACACACACTTGTTCCTCTCCTCCTGCTGCTTCTCCAGGATTTATTAGCAGAAGAGGAATTATTCTTTTTATTCTGCTTGAAGCAGGTAGCAGTTTTGGTTTATTGAATTAGTGATGCCATAAATCAGATATTAAACAGGCCATGGAAATTTTAGAGTCCAATGAAACAAAGATGTCTGAGGGTTATTTTCTTTTAATCAGCATCTGAAACAGAATTCTCTGAAATCACCTACTATTGGATAGTCTTCATTTATTTTTATGGTAGTTGCTATAAAGGAAAACTTCTAAAGCCAAAATCTAAATAAATTAAGGGGGTGCAGGCATTTAACAGCAGTTGGTTGGAGATTGATGAGTTCACAGACAGATTTAAAGCTCACCAGGTGTGCACAGCTGGGTTTCCCTGCACTGCTCTGAAGGGCTTTGGAACTCTACACCTATTCAAGCATGATAAATTCCTGCTCAAAGAACTTACGCTGAAAAAAATTTCAGTGGCATTTTTTTCCCTCCACCCACAAAAAAAAAAAAAAAAAAAATCTGAGTGAGTAACAACATTTCAGCACATTTGTAACTGTATCTGTATAAAGATCAACCACACAGCTGCGCAATTTAAGGGAGATTTTACCTAACATGTCTTTCCTTAAATCAGTTTCACGGGTTTTCCCCACCAAAAAGCCAATTTGCCAAAACACAGCAGTTTTGCTTGTGCTCTATCCTTCCCTCAGTTCACATATTTACTCTTTGTTCATGTTTATCCTTTTGGCTTCCATAGTAAAGTGAGATGTACCCACACAGCATTTTGGCTGATGACAGATGGGATAATCGTTTGACAATTTTCTGGCCTGAGAGTTGTAAAGCACAACTTGCTGTAGTCACTTGAAACACACTGAGTTAGGCTCAAGAGACAGAAGAAGCTTTGAAACAAAAATCATGGGGGATTATCTTCTGCTACTGACATTTCATCACTGTTATACAGCTGGAAACTATTGCTATTGTTTTCACCTCTTCATGTGAAAACAAGTGGAGGGGAACTACTCCAATGCATTTGTTCTGAAATCAGGCTGGAAGCTCTGCATGACCTCCCAAGGTCAGGAGGCTGTCTGCTAAATACAGGTTTCACAATACTGCCTGTTACAACTTTCTGTATTTATTTATCCTGTTCAAGTGACAAAGCTACTGATGGAATAAACATAAAAGCTGTTTTACTAAATTTTCCATGTACATTCTAAAATGTGAGCTCATACTCAAAACAGCATGGCAAGGGAATTGTTAAACTTTATTTCACAGGTGGCCATGGAAAGGACCAGGCAGAGGTGGCTGGGGAGCTACAGAAGGAAAGAGGAGTGGATCATTTCCATCTACTAGGCACAAGCAGTTAGATGAGTTCATTTGTATCACTAAGCCACAGTGTTTGATTTCCTTTCCTTTATCTGAATTTGTCAATAGAATTGGGAACTTATCATGGCAGATTAATACAATATGTGCTGTGTTTAGACAAGAGAAACAAAATCCCAGATTTGACCCGATTTGTTTAATTAACAGCAAGAGATTCAATTAATTTGTCACTTCAGGGTCATCCTGATTATAAATATTCTTGATACTCAGTGTATTCTGCTGAGAGAGCAACTCAATGAAATACACTTTAGTACTGACGCAATGATTTTTGGCTTTCTGGACACTAATGGAAAGGTACTGGGTTGGGAGTCAGCTCATGCATCTTTAAATTTCTGAATACATGAATTCAGCATTTCTGTCCTCGAATTCAGCATTTCTGTCCTCTGCCTTTCCTCTACCAATGCAGCAAAATGCCTTCCATGACATTTTCTGTCTAAAAATTACAAAAATCACTTACAGGGAATTGGAATGGGAAGCTCTCAGCAGTGGTATTGAAACAGTGGTGTTGTGGTGTGGTAGCTTTGGTGAGGAAGGTAAGGAAGAATCAGTCATCTCCTCAATGTCTGAATGAGAAGATGCTGACTTGGGAGATTTCTTTTTCCCAAAAGCTTGCTTGAAGGAGCTGCGTAACTGAAAAAAAAAAAAAAAAGATCACATCGTTAAAAGTTAAACCAGGCAAAAAAAGCCACAGAGTAAGAACTCTCAACATGCAAATACTCCAGCCATATTCACATACACAGTAACATGGGTGAAAAATAAAAAAGCTTTTTTCCCCTTAACTATTTTATCAGATTAATAAGGTCAATAGGAGTGGCTATAGATGCTTCCTATTTTTTTAAGAGCTATTTGACAGCAAACTCTGTTCAGTGCAACAAGCTTTACAGCGGCATGGTGACAGTTTGCAGCTGTGCTGGCACAGGGCCCAGCCCAGGTTAATGGTGCTGGAAGGGTTAGTGGTGTCAATGGGGGGTTAGCTTTGTACCTCCGAGTTTAAAGTAGGTCCTCCTTACCTCATTGACCTGCCAGAAGAAGTGCAAGCAAAAGGAAGTGGTGGAAGGAAAAAAGACATGTTTTAACAGATTAAGCCACTGATAAGGGAAGTTTTGGATTTCTGAGACAAACACGACGAATGATTAACAAAGACAAACAGTTACTTTAAAACCAGAACCCTGTATTTTCCAAAACCAGGTGTCTCAAACCACATACTGCCATTTTTTTTGCATTATCTGAGGAAGACACCAGATCCAAACTCTCTTAACTATTTAAATTACATTTTCTCCTTAGCTCAGGCAGAATGCTTTGGCTAAGAGCCAAGTAAATAATGTATTTTTCCTTGCAGGAACAGGTATTTCACCATGTGAGAAGACTGCAACTCTACCTACCTGCAACTAAAGTAACCTTCAGTAATATGACTGCCATTTTCCAAACAAGAATAAATATTCAAGTCATTAAACTGCTGTGACCCCAAAGTTACAATTTTACAGGTAGTGTTCAAGAAGCATTTGGGCAATGTTCTTAGATATATAGTTTCACTTTTAGGGAGCTATAAAAGTTAAACCCCCATGGAATCAAGGTCTGGACCTGAAGATCCTCATGGCTCCCCGCCCACTCAGGATACTCCATGTACACCTTCTAATGCCATTGCAAATTACATAC
Organism: Anomalospiza imberbis; assembly: GCF_031753505.1. Taxonomy (NCBI): domain Eukaryota; kingdom Metazoa; phylum Chordata; class Aves; order Passeriformes; family Viduidae; genus Anomalospiza; species Anomalospiza imberbis. The sequence continues at coordinate 52,304,811 of NC_089686.1, read as the reverse complement.
TGTACACAGGCTGGCTTAATATGAGCTAAAAACAGTTTTTTAAGCTACACAAAGACTCCTACAATGAGAAATGTTGAAACTCTGATGTTTCAGCTCTGAATGGACATCTGCATTGCTTTTACACAGAACACAAAGACCTTGGCTGAGAACTTACTCAGCACTGGTGGAATAAAGAATGAGTGAATCTGATTCAAGTCACATATTCTTCTCTGTAGTGTTTTAATTTCCAATTTTCACTTCAGAGCAATGATGTACTCATTTTTAATAACAACATAAAAATACTGTCCTGTTTCTTCTACTTCATGAAAACTTTATTTATTGAACTTTATAATAAGAAAATGTTCCCTTAATCTTCTTCAAAAATAGTTATATGATGAACGAGAAATATAGACTGATGTAGGACTATATCCACTAGGTAACAATAACAAAGAATAGAAGCTAAACAAGAATTTTTGAAAGTGTTTATCTTAACCAAGGCTTAATGACTACAAAAAATTTGTGTCACAAACTTAGGGTTGCTAGAAATTTAAAAGTTACAGTAATTTACTTTGTCTATATACTAATGTACAGTACAAGAAGGATTTGGACAAGATGCTGTTTCCATTCTACCAATTTTTAAGGAGCAGAGTGGAAATGCTTCTTTTGTGAAGCAGCTGGCAATACCAAAAGATACCAAAATGAAAACTCTGAGATAAGAGAGAAATATAAATAAGAACTTGTTCAGGAAGCTCTTCCTTACAGTTCAGGAGTTTCATCAACATTTCTGAGAGAATACTGTGCAAATACAAATGAAGCTTTTACCAGCTCTAACCACATTTTGCATCTCTACAGATTTATCTGTACACCCAAGAGATCCAGGGAGATTTAAATTCAGTGGGAAGAAAGGGGTGGATTGTTTTACTGACTACAATAAAGGATCCCGGGACTTCAGTCCAAACTACAATCAAACTAGGTCACTAAGGCAGTTATGGTCTAATCGAAAATGGAGTTGAAGATAATGTACCTTTCCTCCAGTACAGGGTACCTTGTACATAGTACATGATGAGCAAAGAGGGAAAAATGGGAAAGGACAGGTAAGTAATGCAAAAACTTCCAAAAGAGATGTATGTCATGAAAAATTTTTAAAGATCAGTATTTTTAAATATTATTCTTAGCAGTCCAAGTTCATGCTGGACAAAGAGTTCTTAAAATGTTTAATATGTTTACTTATAAGAAAGCCCTACAAGAGAAAAACAAAAGAAGACCCACAAGAATGATCTTCTCTTGTGGGTTTGTTTTACTTTAATAACAGATGCCATATTTCCTTAAGGGACTAGTCACCCTATTAGCCAGAACTGATCTTTGACAGCTATTTCTAATTTAAGACTGGCCTTTTAGCTGTCAAGCTAAAATTCAATCCTATGCAGAGTCAACACAAGGATATACATCACTTACAACTCAATTAAGCCTTCACAGGAGAGTTTACCCAGGATTTAAGCAGTGCATAGTCCTTATGCTGACCTGCTACACAAGGCAGGAAGGAGCAGACGGGTGGATTTCACCATGCATGTCCTGACAATTTCACAAAAACCTTACACAGTCTGCTAAAACATACTCACCCAGTTCTTCCTCTTCTTTTTCTTGGAGTCACTCTCGATGTTGCTACCCACACTGGAGTGGCTGGTGGCACTGTTAATGCTGGAGACACTGTCCGAGGAGTGCTGCCTCCGGATCCGCAGGTCCGTGGGCTGAGCAGCTCCAGGACCTGGGTATGAATGGAGGCAGTGTCAAAATTATGGAGGAAATTTGATGAATGGCATTAATCATCCATTCCTGAAGAAACATTTTGGGAAACCACCACTCTGACAATCACGTATCCCAATGGATGGATTGAGTAGTTCAAATCCTTGTTTCTCGTGACGAGATTAAAATCTGAGATGCTTCAAACTTTTCCTTCAGCAATTTATCACAGTGTAAATTAGTGGGATACTCTGGTCTCTGGGTAACTCTGATGGTCACATCAGCTATTTCCCAGAGGACTGAGGTCTCATTGGAGAGCCCTGGAGTCTCTGTGTGTGGTGCTTGTCTCTCACCTTTGCAGTTGAGCTCAGGTGTGTTGATGACTCCATTGATGGCAGCCTGAGCAGCAGCATTTTGTTTCTTCAGGAGTTCAATTGTCTTCCTTAACTCGTTCAGTTCCGAGTCCTTGAATAAGGGAAAAAAACATATGATAGTAGATGGGAGAAGAACACCAAAGAAGCTGATTTTCCATCTAAGTTTTGGTAGTTCATAGTGAATTTATGGAATATATATGCACAAGGAGGTGAAAATGAGGTTTGGGATACCAGGGGAAGCACACCCTCAACAGGCTGCAAAACAGCTTGGGTATTATGATACCAAAAAATGCATGTATTCTGTAATGCAGAAATAATGTCTATTCAAGCATACTGTTCAAAAACACAATGCTGCCAGTCTTGTAAGTATTCTCCTTGGTGTTTCTTTCAAACATGCCCACGTATGGATGCATTGGGATGAAATATATTACAGAAACATGCAATACTGAAGACTTGTGTCCAAAGCAACAATTGATAGGAATAACCTGATCAGTTGCCACAAAATCCCAGTGCAGAAAATTACTGTTTTATACAAATTATTTTTTACATTTTACTCTGTCACCACAACTGAGGGAGCTAAGTCAAATTGACTTATGTTTGTGACTTTTCCCCCCACACAACTACAGAGGAAGCACAGGCAACAATGCTGGAAACAGAAATGAAGTTTTCCAAATCCTTTTGAAGCTTGCCTTTTGTTCTGCTGTCATGGTCAGGCTCTGCAATCGGATCGTCATGTTCCCCAGGCTCTGCTCAAACGCTGCCACCAGGTGAGCCTCAAATCAAACCACAAAGGAGGAGTCAGTTCTCTTCCCCCAAAAAGGAGTATTTCTGCAGGTATTTAATCAGTCCACCCAGTGCATGGCATTGTTTGTTGTGTAAATGGTGCAGAGAAAACAATGCTGCTTAGAAAAGGTCAAATGAGTAGAGCACACATTATGGAAATGCTTGCCAACAATAAAACATAAATCAAGTTTTTGTATAGAGAAGAGTCAGGTACAAATTTCCCTCCAACTAAATCACTATTTTCTTTGTGGATAATTAAGGCAAAAAGATGTTGGCAGTCAAAGGGGTGGAGGTTCTCACTGTGCTTATCCCACCAGGAGAACAGATGCTTTGCCAGATGATGCACCTACATCTAACTCTCCAATATTTGAGTGCACCTCGCTTCCAGCCAAGGTCAACTTGCTGCATATCATCCAAAATTCCTGCTGCTTGGCCAATTACCCTCTTTTCTTTTCCCAAGGAAAGAAAAAAATGTGCTTCCTGGGAAAAAATTTGACATTCTTCTCCCAAGAAGCATGGAGAACACAGTGTCCATTACATATCTATTACATTAAAGACATCAGCTTGAAATTGAAAATGACTGAGAAGCAAAAGGAAGGAAAAGTAGATTGGGAAGATGGAAAAGAATGTAAGAAACTGTATTTCTAGAGCCATGACATGGCACTGTTTTATAGGTATTCATGTGCACACATAACTGATCACAGGTGCATTTCAATATGTATTTGTCTCATTAGCCATAATAATCTACACTAACCATTTAAAAATAGCTTTATTTATCTATTAAAAATAATTCTATATGCACAATGACAAATTAAACAGTAAAATCTTTCCAAGCAGAAAAAGATATTTTCTCACCTAAAAAATACAGAATACCAAAACCTTTCACAGAGCTATTCCAGACTCATTCAGCAGCAGCACACAGTTGACTTATCCTAAATAACTGTTCTCACATTCACAATGAAAACAAACATGAGCAGTACAATAACTTGGGGATGTGCAGCTCTCATTCCTATCAGCCCTTATGAAAATAAGCAGAGCTGAGACTGTGAGAAAATGGCAAAAAGTAATTCAAAACCTAACACTACACATGTAGGAAAATCTAAATATTTATTTTAAAAACACAGAGTGCACAGCTTCTGTTGGGGAGGATGAACAGGGAACAACAAAGCTGATATTCAGGGATCCTCACCAGTACTTTCCAAAAGCAAAAAATAAATGGGCAAGCAGGACTGCATGGATTAGTACCAGATACAAAACCTTAATGCTTTGACCTGAGCCTTAAAAACCAGTTGCTCTTTCAAAACTGGATCTTGCAATTATTCCTATCTCAAAATCATTCAGTGAGCTATGGAAAAAAATGTATCTTCATTTTCTATAGCTGGAGCAAAATGTTTTTAAATTCATGCCCTTGATGGCTTGAGACGCATCAACAACTGCAGAGTCTATGTAAGGAAATTCAGGAAAAAAATTGTAAAATAAAGAGATTAATTTGAATTGTCGAAGTTTTAATTGCCATTTATTAAAGGAATCATGTCTAAAGGCAATGTCCAAGTGTCTTAACTAACAACATTTATTAATCTCAATCTTTTTGGGAACAGACCTTGCCTTTTACATGGAAAAGGGATGTTTTCTGGAAAGAGGTGGCTAAAGACTGAAATTTAATACTGGGACAGTTATAGCAACATCTCTGTTGCCAATTTATGGACAGATCAGGGGCAGGCTCAAGTCTAATAAGTTTAAATAGCATTAATAAAACACTGCAAAATGTTAGCAAAGTGAACTAAGCAAAAATGGAATATTATCAAAATAATAAATTATGTGCTATGTTGGTTTTTTTGGGCCTTTTTTTTGAGAAAAGCCCACAAGAAAAACCCACAAAAACCCAAATTACACCAATCCAAACAAAAACATACAGCAGTGTACACTAAAAACTGTTCTCCACAAAGAGAATAGTAGTAATCACACAGAAATTCTTGGGTAGATGAAGAGCAGCTGGGCCAAGCAGTGAGCAGCCTGTGCTGAGCACCAGCCCAGTGACCCTGAACTGTGGGAAGGAGAATGCAATAAAGCCAACGCAGAGCCAAATGAGCTGCTCAGCTGACAAGTTCTTTGTTTGAAGGACACAAGCTGGGTTATTTAACAACATCATTAAAAACCTATGCAAGAGAATCTGGTCCTGCTTTCTCACAAGTAAAAGAAGCTTCTGGGGGAAAACCAACTCCTGTATCCATCCCCTTTGTATTTGAAAGGCAAATATAAGATTTAACTTTTGAAAGATGTTGAAACTGTTTTCTTTTCCTCTTGGGACAGTGACTAAGTGGTTTCATGCAGCCAAAGCCCTTTTATTTGATTTCTCTGTTATAACTGTGTTCTTGGTTTTCTGGGCCCATTTTCAAGCTGGATGAAGCACTGTGATGCCTAGAGTGGACAGCACAGATTTCCCCTTCAACCTTTCCTGTGATACTGCTCAGGTGAAACTTGTCCTTTCCTGTCCCAAGCTTTGCACTCCCCCAATTCCAATAGCTGATGGACAGGGAAGTCCCCTTCAAGCAGCACATGTTCTAATGTTTATTCATTCCCATAAACCAGGATGCCAGTATGATCTGATCTGCTGACTATTCATCTCCAGCTTATTTTCTCTAGAACTGCTTATTTTCCTTGCAAGCTTCTGTGTTGCAGATTCCTGCTATCTGTGACTGCAACACAAAACACAAATAAACTTGCTCAGGGTCATACAGTATTGCCTCAACACCTCCGGGATTCCGAGTTGTTTTTTTTTTCCCTGAGTGTCTTAAATTACTTATCCCTCAAATTCCTGAAAGGAACAAGCAGAAGTACTGTCTACACTGACAAAAAGTCAGGTATCTCAGTTCTGCAGGCTTAACTTTAAATCAGTTTCCAGAGCCCCTTAAGCCCAATACAATTCATCATGCCATTAACCCACATCTTTATGCAACAGAAAAACATACTGCATTTCACTCCAAGTTTCTATTAACTTTTATTCCTACCAGTTATAATCTTTATCTGTATCTCATCCCACCCAAATATCAAAGCAAGACATTGTTTATAAAAAAAGACTCTGTCCTCAATGATCTTCTCAGGACCTTAAGATGGTTTACACAGGTACAAAGCCAATTAATATTATAACTCAGTTTTTAAAGAAAGATGTAAGATAATTTAGTAGGGCACAGGATGCTATTTTTGGACATATCCCACACATGCATGCAGTTATTTCTTTAAACCCATCAGCAATATGAACTGAACGTTATACACATGAAATCTTTTTGTCACTTAAAAAACCTGGGTGGTAATTGTGGCATTAAATGCATTCCAGGTTAATGTTTGCTCTCAGACTTGGACTCACATTAGCAGTCAGCTGAGTTGTCAGAGCTGACACTTTTTCTTGGGATGCATCCAATTCTCTCCGCAGCTTGCGAATCTGTGGGTTTTAAGAGAGCGCTTTAGTGCATCATAACAAGGAGAAACAAAACAGCAAGAACCACAATGCAAAGTGTCATTTATGCTTGTCAAAGAGGATGTGCTCTTACCTCTGACTGGCACTTCTCTTCAGGCTGTAAAATAAAAGGAAGTATGTGAGGATATTACAACATAACCAGCCTGACAAATTTATGCAAATTATCTTTTTGTATTTCAAGAACTCTAATGTGAATTCCCTATTTTGGATTCCCACATCCATATTCAGTCTAATTTAATCTCCTAATTTATTGACTCTCAAGGAAAAAGAAAATAGGCTGCTGGAGGTACTTCCTTCTGCAGGAAGGAATTTGGGCTCCACCTCAGCCTGCTGAGGTGCACCTCTGATCTCAGTCACGGAAGTGTGAAGAAGTCCTGGCTCTGTCCATAAGGGACTGCACGAGGCTCTGAAGAACCAGGACTGCCACAGAACTTGGCTAATCCTGGGCAATTCCCTTCATCCCATGATCAGCTCTCCATGGGAAGGAGGTCACATTTTTGCATTCCAAAGTGATGTGAAAAAAAAAAAAAATTAAATTCCTCCCACTTGGGTGCTGTCTAGGCACTGTGGCAATGAAAAAGTGCGGACACACAGCCAGTTGTGAGGATGCCAAGTGGATGTACTGACCATCCACTGTGGTCAGCATGATAGAATTGTGGCTACTATGGCTTGTTTCTAACCACAGTTATCAGCTAAGGAGAAATATGGGATAGGAAGTCACACACTCTACTGTTTCTAAGAAAACATACCCACAACCAAGCCACCAGGAAAATTACACCCATCCAAACACACTACTGGGGCCACTCACGCAGCAAGCACAGGAATCTGAAGCTCTGAGTGCTCCCCTGCTATTTTCAAACTCCAGTAAGACTTATTTTAGGATCAGATAACCAAAATGAATACATACTTGTGGAGAAAATGTTACTGGCACAGTGACTAAATTGCCTTTTTTTAAGAATTATTAATATTTGTGCATTGCAAAGTGAACTTAAACATCTTTAGTAGTAAATCATTAATATAAGGATGAGATTACTTTATTCAGCAAATTTTGGGATGCTATAAGTAACAAAGTTCAAATCTCCTCATATCTACAGAGGTGCTTTGTAGCAAAACCTACTTAGCACAGCATAACATACTGACTCAAAAAATCGATGGCTGCTTTTAGGCCATTGAAGTATGTGTTTAATGTGCTAAATATCCACAGGCATCTTCAAGAACATAAACATTCCTGTCCTAGCTAGCATTCAGAACACAGTCAAATGAAAACTGCTTTTTTCCTGCTCCTTGAATGGCAAAGCTAGCACAGCAAGACCAGCCAATTCAATAATTTTGATGAATAAATAAACATTTCATTTCATTATACTCACTGTAGAATAAATAGATGAGGTACTGGACACCAAAGAGAGAGAAGAACCATGCACTAAAGGAAAGAAAATAAACACAATGAATTTAAGTGCACTAACCACAGGGTGGAATCATTATAAATCATCCACTGTCAACCACCAATTTGCTGAAGAAATACTTTCACAAATTTCATCATCCATCATAAACTAAATTATATTTTTGTACCAATAATGAATGGTTTGAAGCATGCATTGCCAGCTGATACAATCCATAACCCTGGATTTAGTAAAGCTGTTTTAAAATTCTCATTATACTTGTTTTTTGGGAAAAATTAGGTGTGGCCAAGATAGTTTACAAAAGTTTTGATTAAGGTCTGTCCAGAGATAAATATTTCTCTGGATAGTTTATATTAAAATTCTTGCAAAAGGACTTACTCAAGATTAAAAAAAAAAACCAAGAAATGCAGAAAGGATTACAAAATTAAATCTAAGTATTTAATCCTCAGTTTTGGGTGAGATTGAGTTTTGTTTTTTTTTCAAAGCAGCAGACCAAGATGGGAATGCCCTGAGAAAACCCCAATATCCAGCTCCATTGTGTAACCAGATGCTCCAAGAGAAGATGTGGAGGACCCAAGATAAAAAAACATTGCCTAATTTTGGGGCTGTGAATTGTCCTCTAAATGCAGCTGTTTCTTCCTTCTGCTGACTTAAGTGAGCTGCATAGGTGCATCAATGAGCCCAACATTCCCTTTCCCTGCAGGGTTTCTTAGTCTTTCTTTAAAGCAAGGACATTTTTTTAACAAGGCAGAGTTGGTTCTCTCATAAAAAATTAACAGTGAAAACATAGCTACAAAACTTCCTCAAAAAGGTTTAGTTTCAAACAATTTTTGCATTTAAATTCAATAAAGGACATACATATACACTGATGACTTAGATGATCTTCAGAGGTTCCTTCCAACCCTAACTATTCTGTGATTCTCAAGGTTGTCACCATCACTCAGGCATCAGGATTTAAATATAGCATAATTTCATTCTTTATTACTCTATTGAAAAAAGTACCTGAAGCTATTCTTTCTGCTACTGAAACATGCAAAATTAATTTTCCTTTATTTTTTTTTAGAAACAAATAGTACTGAACTGAAACTTTCATCCAAAATTTAGGTAACTGAACACAAATCATATGAAATAGCATGAAATCACTTTTTCTTTCTTTTAATCCTCCAGCAAGAAAAAGAAAAAAAAGTTTAGAAAAGCTGCCATTTTGCTTTAATTACCTATTGCAATTCTACATTTGTAATAAATGGGTTCTGCTTTCCCACTGACATTATATCCTAAGGCAATACTGGAAAGAGAAGTAAACAAGGTCTAAGCTGGCTTCTGAAAGAATTTAAGACAATTTAGAAAACCCACAAGAAAATAAAAAAAAAAAAAACAACCTCTCACCCATTTGCTTTCTCTGGGTAATCATATTTTCAATTAAAATGATTTTTCTAGTTAAACATTAAGGACTATCCTGCACTAAGAACATTAAAAATAAATGGTGTGAGTCAGAGCCAGGCTCTGTCTAATGGTGTGCTCCAGCCCTGGCTGTAACCACAGTCCACTTATACTGAAAAGAATGAAAAGAGGAGATAGATACACAGTGATTATTCCACAGGTACATCTTTGCACCTTTTGGGAATCAGCAGAGATGGAAATTCCAGGGGTGGAAACTGCAGTCAGACCATTATTTTGGCTGCTGTGACCTGTCTGCCATTAACTACTTAACTGCTACTGAATCCACTGACACATTTTGTCTGTAATGAAAAATTCTCTTGTGTTCAGAAATGTAATTCTTTGCAGTTGTTTTAGACCTGCTGCTGAATCAGTCAGTAAGTTCCTTGAGTGCCTCCATGCCACTGTGCTAAGAGAAGGAATGGATGACCAATCTCTTCATAACAAAAAGTCAATACACATCCCTTCAGCCATCACTTTCCAAGTTGAAGATCTCTATTTTAACTTTGTATCACAGATGTTCAGTTCTTAAGATCTTCTTCTCACTTTTCTTTACTTGAATTATCCCCTTAAGATTTTCAAGATGGAAAGCCCAAAGTAAGGCAATACTGCACAAGGCCACAAATGGACTCACACAGGTAATATAATATTATTTTCTGGTCTGCCTCCCTATGTTCTTCCTTGTTGAATTTTTTTCCTAATAGAAATGTAACCACAAAAGAGCCCTACCAACTGGCCAGAGAGGAAACAGAAACTTTACCATGGACTTGGTCAGACACAACAAGGAGTTAGCATCAGCTGGAATTTTGAAGATCACATTGGGACTTTAATACAGGAGAGAAGACACAAAATAAGAAAAAAAAGAGAAAGAACATATAACTGGGAATCCTACTCCTGCGTTATGAAACACCACCATCACATAGAATCACAGATTTATTTAGGTTGGAAAAGATCTCTAAGATCATCCAGTCCAACCATTAAGCCAGCACTGCCAAGGCCATCAGTAAACCACATCTCCAAGTGCCACATCTACACACCTCTTCAATTCCTCCATGAATGGTGACTCATGTGCAGGATTTGAACATGTACATAATTTCATATTTCTCATTTCAAGGACAACTAAGGAGTTAATATACTTGTACAATTTCTTTTTAAAGCATCTGCAGATGGCTACTCGAAGGCTATTTAATTTGCAGCATGAAGGCAGTTATGCTCTTGATGCAATTCCTGTTTCTTGCAGCCAGCATGCATCTACATGCAGCCTACAAACCCAAATTGGTCTGGACCTATTAATTTAAAGCACTGTAAATGCACAGGCAAGCATGTATCATTTTTAATGCTAGAAAAGAAAGGCTCTAGCCATGACCATCTGCCCAGAGAGCAGAAAGAAAAACTGGTATTGCAGTCAGTAGTACAAAAAGGAATAATAAATTCTATTCCAATGATAACGGATTTAACTTTTTATCCTCTTGGAGGCTGAAGTATCAGGGTGGAGCCCAGCTCCTGGGGAAGACTGTTGGCTGGAAGAGTGGGGAAACTGGAGAGCCAAGAGACCACTGTAAGAGCCATAGTGAGGGATGTAGGATTCCAGGCAGCTCTTCAAAATGCAGTTTATTGTATCCAAGGCATTACAGCAGTCCAGGGTCGTGGGCGACAGAGCCTGTGCCTACAGCTGTCAGCTCAGCTGCAGACAAGCCTGAAGACCCTTTAATTTTGGTTACGATGCATTATGTACTTTTCTTTGCTGAGCATCTTAATACAAAAGAACCAATCTATACCTTAACTTTTACCTATAGCCTATCATAACTATTATAATTACCATATTCCTGTTACTATTCCCCAATCACTAAAAGTTAGTACGTTACAGTTTAAGCTAAAAGTTGTTTTTCAGTTTTCTTGCAGTGGAAAATTCTGAGACCTTTTTTCTACTAGCAACATCAGCAGTCTTGTTTGTCTGTGGTATCTTTCTGCTTGGTAATAACATCTTGTTTGAGCTGGGTTTATCCTCTACTCTAAGCCATAAAAACTCCTTCTAACTAACATATCCTTTGCCTTTTTAGTTATCCAGTAAGACCAGATCAGCAATTTTTGTCTTATATATCAAAACTTGCTTTCATTTCTATTCCTTCTTCAGATTCTACATTCAAAGATCTTTCTGCCAAGCATACAGATCTGTTAAACTTTCTTGTCAAATTTTCATCCTTCCCAACAGACCACTCAATTTTTATGCTGCATTTTTCCCCCGTGAAATTCTGGCGAGTTTGGAGGCTGCTCCTGCTGGCACCTCCACAGCCCTGAGCCCAGTCTGTCACAAGAGTTATGTACTGCAAGGCTGACCAACCTCCCCACCTACATGCTGTGCAGTGAGAGAACATGACTGTACTTCACACCCAGAGACAAGAGAAAAAAAGGCTTTAAAGAATAAATCCTGGCCCTGCTTTGAAGTTAATGAGAAACAAATGCCTTGTAATATTATGTGCTAGGAAATAATTAAGAAGTAGGTTGGTAAGCTTTAAGACCTGGATTTATGCTTCATTGACACTGGATGATTGTATAAAATTAATTTGTTCATTAACCACAAATTTAAATTTCTATAATACTTTTAAATCTATTCTCTCAAGGTGACGGCAAACCTCTGATATATTCAGAAACACTTAACCACTTAGACCTTGTGACTCCCTGAGAAATAAGCAGGAGCTAGTAAGCAGGTAACTCCTGCCTTCTCTACAGCCAGGGAAGTGATGGCAGACCTTTCTCCTGAAGAGAAAAATAGAGAGACTACACCTAAACATTCAATCCATCTGGTAAAATATTATTATCCTTTTAGGTGTGAAAAATTGAGGAAAATCTGAAAGGGAACTTCAGCATGTCCCCTGTAGGGTCAAATTCCTTCCTCAGATATGAAAGTGGTATTTTCCAACCACTTTCAAGTCCATAATTTAGTGGATATTTCACTGACTTCATGTTTATTACTTTTTTTTAAATGAATAAAAAGCACTTAATAGAACATTTCACCTAACTCTTTTCAAATTTTCCTTTTCTTCTTTTTTTTTAATGGGTTGTCTTCAAACATGCAATACTTATTACATGCTTATCCAAACCAGGCTTCTGCTGGACAAGAATTTCTGAACTACAAGAGAGAGTTTAACCTCCAATGTGCCAAAATGGACTTGCTGCAATCTTGAGCATGGTTAAAAGGCTACAAATTTTTGGAGGATGTCTTCAATAAAACCCAAATAAATTTTGCTGCAGTAGCTCTTCTGGTAAATCACTGAAACGTAACACAGATACAGTGACTCAGATTCCTTCCCAGATTATACTGACTGACTGAGCATGTGGCAGTCTTTGACTGTTCATGATCATTCAGCTTTCTGAGAGCAAACAAAGGTTAATTCCTGCAATGACCCAGCTTTTAGCCCTACAGCATTATTCTAATAATTTTCAACCCCTAATAAAAATCCTTAGCCACAACCCTCTAAAATACAATAAAATGTACTGAATTCTGACTAAATGACTGACTAAATTCAATAACCAATTAATTAATTAATCTTTCCAGAGACATATCCAATACATATTTTCTACCTTCTCCAATGGCAAAAAAAACCATGATGTGATAACCAGAATCTCCAGGAAGGTACTTTGTAGTTCCCAAAGGCCTCTCCAAGCACTGAAGTGTGGCTCCCATGCATGCCTAGTTCTTGGGGAGGAATAACCATGGGGATGGGGCACTGGTATTAACTGTAAGTGCTGAGTAAGTGCAAGTCTTCAGAAGCAGAGGAAAGAGCCATCAAAGGCTTGTGTGGCCTGTGAAGTACAATGAAGCTCCTCCCAACCCTTGCCAGAAAGGAGATTTAAGAATCAAAGAATTAACATTGAAAATGTTTCCTATGAACCACTCCATGCTTGACCTTTCAACGTGCAATGCCTGAGGATTTTCATGTGTGCATGTGACGCTTCCCCCCCTGTCAGCCCCCCTGAACTGCTAAGCTAGCCCAGCCTTGGGGCAGCTGCAGGCATAAGAAGCTTCAGAAACCAGGCGAGATATTCGCAGAGGCTCAGTTTCCAGGTGTTTATTCTCTGGGGAGAAGGAGGAAAAATAGGACGGACAATGGCGATGGAGTTTTTTATCTAGGGTCTGGGAGGTCTGGGTTATCTGGCTCTGGGCCAATGGGGTACAAAGAGGAAGTAAGGATCCTTCTAACAGTCACAGCTATAGGGGTCTTTCAGGAGGATGATACCATTTCACAGGGAAATGCAGCATGCATGAGGATTTTCATGCTTGACTTTGCAAAGTGCAGTGCTTGAGGATTTTCATGTGTGCTCACAGCCACTCCTGCTACAGCCACAAGGGTGCCTGATCAGCAGCAACTGAACTAAATATTCATTTATAGGTAAATGCTTTTTTCTTATTATATTTACATGGGTTCTTTTTATCAGGTGTGGTTACATATTTGAAAAGATGATGAAGCACTAAAAAGACAAGCCTAGATGTTTCAAAGAACTACTCAATTCCCTTTGGAATATCTGTTGTACCAAGCCAGGACATTCAGCACAAATGAAAAGCAAAGGCTATTTGAGTACAATTTAAATACTGGAAGTATTACTGGGATAGAAACAGTACAACTGATATCACTTATCTATACTATAAGCAGAACTGTGGAGGTGCAAGTTCAGAATACCCCTATTGAAGAAACACTGATGTGCTGACTCTAAGCATGAATTAGTCATTCTGAGAGCACTAAAAATGAAGCACAGGATATGTTTAAGCCATTTTTGAACTGTCAAGGTCTACGTACAACACTTATTTCCTGTGTCTGACCAACACAATCACTGAATAAACATCATCATTCTCTTTGGTGACCAGTGACAGTATGTGAGGGAATGTCCTGAATTTGTGTCAGAGGAGGTTCAGGTTGGATATCGGGGAAAAGGCTCTTCACCCAGGGGGTGACTGGGCACTGGAACAGGCTTCCCAAGGAAGTGGTCACAGCAGCAAGGCTGGCAGAGTTTAAGGTGTGTTTGGACAATGCTCTCGGGCACATGGGGTGATTGTTGGGGTGCTTTGGGCAGGGCCAGGAGTTGGATTTGATGGTCCTCATGGGTCTCTTCCAGCACTCTGATTCTACAATCAGAACAACCACCACTAGGACTACAGTTTTAGCTAACATGGAGAGCTCCACACTGAGAGAGCTGTGTTTGAACGGAGAAATGCTCAGTTCCCAAGCAAAGGCCACCCTTTGTGTTGGAGTTCTGGATACTGAGAATTTTAGACTTTCTGTGCTGACAGACTCTGACTCCTAGGAGAGCACTGTATTTGACCTGAGGCCATGGAAAAGGCTTCCAAAATTGATTGATAGCACTGGGATTACAGGTGTGTAGTTGATTAGAAGTGTGTAATATCATAGGGTGGAAAACTTAGAGTTTGGTGTTTCAGAATATAGTAATATATATATATATAAAGTAAGATGGCGATTTTAGGGTGGAGGCTGGTCATAGAATCACAGAATAATGAGGTTGGAAGAGACCTCTAAGATCATCAAGTCCAACCTACAGAATCACATAACAATGAGGTTGGACCTTCTTTACCTTCTTCTTCCTTCTTCTTCATGGGTTTGGGTGGTATTTTGTAATTGGACAGAAAAGTCCACATTGCGGACTTTGAGTGATTAGTTATTGGATTAAAAGTGAAAATAATTTAGGTGTCATTTCTTATTTGGATAGTTTAGCCTTAAAAGATCTTGTATAGAAAGATAGTTAGCCATTTTGTAGCTTGTTGGTAGAATGCTGTAGAACTCACGACTTGTAACACAGATAAGAAATAATAAACACCTGAGTCTGGACACGAAACACTATCTCTAGCAATCAATCCCGACCTTGGCAGAGGCAGAAAAAGAAGCCGAAAACCAGCACCTTTGAGCACCCCCAGCCTCAGAGGACCGTACTGACCCTCCTCGAAGCCGTCGCGGAAGGAGGCGGAGCGGCTCATGGTGCGGCTCTTCTCGTCCAGGGACATGGAGCTGTTGCGGAGGCGTGTGTCGCTGTAGGGGTCGTAGGGCCCGTCGGCGTTGGACAGGCTGTGCGTGCGCAGCATGCTGGGGTTGGACAGGCTCATCTGCACTGCGCTCGTGGGGCTCGCTGCAAAGCCAGCAACAAACACACCCTTACTGCCATGAATGCGGGCTTTCCTGTTCTCCTTTGGTGATCCTCCACCAGCAAAGGTTCTTTCCCCCCTCCCCCATCCTACTTTAAGACACAAATTTTTGATATCACCTTCTCCAGGCTTCATTGGTTTTCAAGTAAGGGGTATGAAAACTAGGCTAGTGAATGTGAAAACTCAAATAAAATAACATCATTTTAAACACTGTCCGTGTGTCCGTAATGTCCATGTGTCCTTAATTCAACAAACAAGCTCAGTCACCTCACTAACACCTCCCAGGCATGGGAGAATGAAAGAAAATTATTGCGTCATTAACTAATTAATGAATTAGTGAATGAATGAATAAATTCATTAGTTAATGAAATAGTTAATGAATGAATATTAATTCCTCATTTTAATGAATAGTAATTCCTCATTCCTCATATTAATTAATTCCTCATTTAATTTGGAACTGTTCTTCCATAAAAATTGTAATATTTTGTCTATATAGAGCAGGACTTAGCTTCTTCAAAGCCTTCAAGTTCTAAGAAAATGACATTTTTGACATTTTTCTATGTATTTTAGTCAGAAATATGAAGAGCTTTTGTTTCCTAATACCTGTACAGTTCAGAACTTTCTTTGCACTATGATGTCCTGAGAACTGTAAAATACTAATTTTGCCTTAAAAGCCAATATTCTATCAGCCAGTGTTTAGAGTACAAAAGTACTGTAATCTCACATATCTCAAAAGAACTTTTGTCCTAAAATTTTGCCTGCTATTTACTAAGAATTAATTCATTTGTGAGTAAAAAAAGAGAATAAAATAATTGTTCACCCGGGCAGGTTCCTCTTGGTATGCTGTCAGTGCCTGTTTCTATATAGACCATCAACTGATACAGACTATTGTAGAAGACAGGATAACTCAGTTCACAGATGCTTGACTTTCATATCATCATTTGCTCTTAAATTAAATCCAGTAACCTCTCTTTACTCCAATATCTTTAAGCTCTCATCTTAAGAACATAGGAAATACTTCTTTTTTTTTTTTTTTTTTTTTTTTGGTGTTCATTGCAGTTTGTAGCCAAAGAGTTTTTGAAGCTAATAGAAATAATCCCCAATACTATACATAAAGTTTCTGGGCCTATGACAACACTTTTTGGTTATTTTTTTTTTAATTTCATGAACTTTCCAGACAGTTTGCTAGCTGATGGAAATGTAGCCACGCTGTGTGTATATTCAGCTGAAATTTTGCTATGTGTCAGTTTATTTAAAGCCACTTATTGAATGTGTTTCTTTCCATAACACTCAAGGAAAGGCTCTAGAATGTCATTACTGCAAGTCAAAACTACACTAAAAATAAGTGACTGTGCAATCTGCTCCAAATTCACACAAGAAGTTCACAAGTGCAAGCTTAACTACTTTGCACATAATTATTATATATAAATTAGTTATTAGATAGAAGTTATCATAAGCAATATATTTATTTTAAATAATAATATTAATTATTATGGAGGGGCATTTGAAAGTCATAAACAAACAGGCATTTTCTTTCCAAATGTCACTTCAAGATGAAATTTACAAACCTGAAGAAACTGCAAAGCAACGAAGTCATATTTAACCAGCCCAATAGAGATGAGCACCACTAGCACTTTAAATCAGGTTATTTCAACTGCTGATACAGTCAACTAAAACCTGCAATGCTTCATGGATCCTGCCAAACAGCATTTATTGTTTCCTTCATTTTAAATATGTTTATCAAAGAAATTAAGTGAAGGAATGGCAGTTTTTCTGACTTGAAACTCCCCTTTTACATATTGCTTGATTGAGCTTTCTGCAATTTTCCAACAAGCCACTTGAAAAAGACAAAGATAAAATACCAAACTCATGAGACTGGCACACACAGTAGGTAAAACACTTGGATTTTAGAGAATTATACATGTTGCAACATCTGCAGGCAACATCTTATGTCCTCTAAGCACCCCAATGTGTGATATCAACTGACAGCTCTACTGAACATTTTACAGAGCTCACAATTTATATTAAGGAATCTGATTACTCCCAGAGAAGCAGTTTCAAAGTTACTGCAAGAATGGCACCTTTGGGCATAGGAGATAATAATGCTAATTTATCACACACATCTCAATGAGAGTGCTTTCTCAGGTTCAATGTAGGCCTTGGAGCTGCTGAAAGAAAATTATCTTGTGCAACATGCTGTTTTCAGGACACACAATGCATTGCTGTGATTATTCAAACAGATAATTATTCACCAAGCTGCAAGAAGTTAAATCTAGTTCCAGAGGGTGATGTTATGCTGGATCCAGATGAAAATGGAGAACTGGCAGCAGTATCCTGCAATCCTCCTGCTGAATGGGACCGGAGCCATTCCTTTGCATCCTCTTGACTGCGGAGCTGGGAGGATGAAGTATACCTGAAAAGACAAACAGGTTTTTTCACCATACTTTGATATATTTAACTTTTTTATTAAAAAATAAAACCAACAAAAAATAACCATGAAAATCAACCATGGTATGTCACAAGGCTTGGGCTGAGAGAGAGAGAGAGAGAGAGAAAGAAAGAAAAATGGAAGAATTCTCATATGAAATTAAAGGACTAAATAATCTAAATCAAATAGAATTCTGAATTAAGGAGCTACTCCAAGCTCTTCCAACATGTTCCTAATTCATTTCACCTCTGTTTGGGGGAAAAAAAACAAACCACAAACTTCTTTCCTATGGCTTCAGGTGTAACCAAACCAGAGTGAACCAAAAGTTACAGGCAGAAGTTGTGCTGTGTAGCACTGTAGGATAAAATGTAGTGTGTGCTACATCATATGATTTAAAAATAAAACTGTAACTTGGAAAACCTTACCCTAAGTTATGCCAAAATTCTAACATTATTTAAATATTTTGGTACATCAATAATCTTAGCTGACTTTTTGTGATATTATAACCAAATTCAAGTCAACAAAGCCATTAGCAGGATTTTTTTCAACAAGCTGTGACCCAATATTTCATATTCCAGAGACATCTACATAAGGCCTGTGGAGGTATATCCCATTTAGTTCAAAACTAACAGCATTAAAACATCATGAAGGAGACTATATTTAGCTTTTCTCAAGGCAATGAAAATAGCAGAAACATGGTCTATGCCAATATCAGTGGCAAAACACCCCCTGGCTTCAGCTTAAGTTTAATTTATTGTGTCTGTGTGTGAAAAATAGGTATGTCAGGACAGGTGTTATGTGAGCTACGTGATGGGGTACAGGTACCAACAGCCAGAGCACCATGGGAATACTCGTCTGCGATAGAATTCAGTGTCTGTCTTGGCTGTGCCATTGCCTTTGGACAAATATTTATGAGTTACTAGCTCTCCTTCCAAAAACTTAGAGCCTATTATTTGCTGATATTATCTATTTAATTAATTTGATTCCTTTCAAATAAATGCCCTACAGTAAGACATCACTTATTAAGGCTATTTTAAATCAATGGGAACACTGCAATAATTTAAAAAGTCAATCTGCTTTCAAAAAATACATTCATTCTTCTGCTTATGCCAACACTTCAGCAGCAGCCCCTGACAATCTGCATTTCTTAAACTTCGTATATAAATCAGTTTATTTGGAAAGGGGCTTTAAACAGTCATGTTACCTTAACACACTACAGATTTATTTTTATTGTCAGCATTAATACCTACCTCTTCAGCACTCAAATGTTTTGGTCTTAGAAAAGAGTATTTATTAGAGACATAGTTGAGGACCATAGAAACATTAAAACAAATTGCCATTTTAAGAAAGGCTTTTAGTACTCAGCTTCATGGGACAAGGCTGCTATGAAGAACAAGATGCACAGCACAGAAAAAAATCACAGCTGCAGTTTCAAGGCAGTGATCCCAGATGCTGCATTAAGCAATTCAGAAGCTGAATTTCCTAATTTGTCAAAGATACCTTCTGTAAATTCTCTAACATGTAAAGCATTTAATTAACATAGCCAATAGTAATTCTGGCTAGAATTGCTTATATCAATGGAAAAAAAGTATGTTATAAAAATCACTACCTTACAGATGTACAAAATGTGAGAAGATAACAGCTGAAAGTTCATTTGATGATTTTTTTGTTATTTTCTATGAGAGTAGAGAATAAGGTATAGTTTATATAGATTGTAGATTATAAACTATAGATTAAGGTATTCTGATGCAATTTTTAAAACATTAATATGTCCAATTTCATCCTGAAAGGTTTCGTGTGATCCTTTAAATCTTTTCCATTTATATAACAACACCAAGGTTCCCAAGATAAAAAAAATTATTTCAGGTCATTCCATGTAACAGCCACAGAAACAGCAACATTATTAGTTTTTAATCAAGCCCAGGGATGCTTCGAGATGCTTCCCAGCAATTAAGCCAGCAAAAGCCACAGTTCTTGCTCAAGCAGTGAGGCCACTGGATGAAAAAAACACAGTTGTCAATGGCCTTCTTTGAGGACTGAAAGAAAGCAAGAAAGAAAGCAAGCAAAAAGGAAGCAAAAAGGAAGAGTATTGTTGCCACCTCTTGCAAACTGAGACCATCACCACCAGCCACAACAGAAACACAAAGCAAACTCCAAAGCCACCACAGAAGACGTTAAACCATGTGGAAACACCAATACCTGAGTCCCTTCTTAGGCAAAGTGTTCCTATCAAGATGTGGGTCGCTGCAGAAAATTTAAAAGAAAAGAACTTCAGAGAAGAACAAAAGGGAAGGAAAAAGATCAGGACGAAGGACGTACAAACATCTGCATCACCTTTTCAGAGGAAAAGGTGCTGGGGCCTCCCTAACAGAAACATGCACAGACCTCCTCACCCAGGTGGGGTTTGCACAAACATGCAGCTGCTACCATGCCAATGAACCACATCTCTTCACAACCTCATTTCACTGTTTCTCCTACCCACAATGAACAAAAATGGCTCTTTAAACATTAAATAGGTGTTTAAAAATACACTTTTCAGCAGGCTATTGGAAAAACCTGATGGGAATATTGAAGTCCAAACCACCTTCCCATCATTTCTTTCAGCAGACACCTTTTAGGGAATGCAGCTAATTACTGTAAAGAGGTATTGGAGCCCAGACTGTTTAAATTTCCAAATCTTAACCTAAGTTCCATTAGCAAAGTAAAAGGGACCGATCAGTTGCCCAAAATTCAACTATTTCAGTTTATGGTTTTGCAATTGATGAGCAGAGGCTGTTAATTTCTTTTTAAAGAAAATACCCCTGTGGTTAAGTAAATTAATTAAATGACAACCCTTATCGCTAAGTTATAGTATGGGACTGATAAAATTACATCAGTGAGCAAAAGTGAGCTGGAATGTTTAGATTTTGTGTCATCTTTTCCTAACTTTAACATTCATTTGTACAAGGATGACTGTACCTAAGTACTTGGAAAACACTCATGAACCAAGCTGCAGAAAGAGACTGACAACACTGAATTACACAGGGACTTCACAACAAAAAGGACAGGCCAGAAACGCAGTGGGAAAAGCAGCATGCCAGAAGAATGCTGAAATGCTAGTGAGAGTTTAGATTCGTAGGGGGGAAAAAAAGGGCATGACTTTCAAATTGCCTTTGGCAAAGATATGAAGGGTGGGTTAAAAATACCCCCCCAAACCAAAGAACATTCCCAGAAATGAGAGCAACACCAAAAACATGCCAACTGTGCTGTAGGCCACTCTCCAGATTGATTTGGGTGGGTAGATGTGTTTTTGCAGGGACTCTCACTGGCATGTCTTTGTGTCAGTTCACACCTGGATGATGAACACAGCAGAGCACCCAACTGAGCACAGTCCGGCACAAAACAATTTGCTTCACTGAGATGGGCAACAAAACCTGCAGCCTTGAGCATACTCGTGTCCTGAGACAGCATTACCTGTCCTGTCTCCTGGGCAAAGTATTTCGGCAGAATTTGGGGCTAGCAGCAGGGGAAGAAAGAGGGCTAGAAAGAGCAGTTCAACAAGACAGAAAACAAGAAAACGAGTATTAGAATGAAAAGATGAGAAAACAAAAAGGAATTATAATAAAACACAAACAGAACTCCAAACTATCAAAACACTACATTCAGGTGCAATTTTCTCCATTGAGACACAGCTGCAAATATCTTGCTACCTGAACTCATCACTACACATCAGGACATAGCTGATATCAGTGCTTGGAAGGGTTCTACTGCCATCTACAAGAGGTCCTTCAGAGACCACTGTAGAGTTCACCCCAGTGTCAGTTCAGTGTGCCACCAATCCAGCTCTGACGCTGGAAAAGCCCTGTTCCCTCCTCCCCACTCAGCCTCCTCCCAGGTCCTACCCTGTGTCCACACAGGTACCAGTGAATTCCATTGTATACAGAGCTGGGGAACTGATCAGTATGAAATACAATTCAGCTGACTGTTTTTCACTTGGATCCAGCTTCCAATAGGATTCACTAAGCATTCACACGAATGCTTGTACTGAAATTTTGTAGTGAACGATTGGAGATAGGACAAGACAGCAGGGAGAGGATGAGAAGGGATCAAGTGACTACAGAGATGGGGACTTGTCTTTTCAGCATCATCTCCAGTTTGAAAGTCATCAAATTCTATAATCAAAAAGTTTAACAGGAAATGGTTGACTTTTCAAATCAAAATTGGAGGTTTTTTTAAAATACCACTATCAGCTCAATTAAGAGCAGATCTTCGGAAGGATAACCTACAATGCAAAATTCAAGTATTAGGTACCATCTGGTAGCAAAAAAAAGTTGTCACATTGGCTATGACAGCAAAATAAAACCCTCTTCTGAACCCATCCTCCTGCTCTGAACTGGGCTCCTTTTCTGGAATAACTTATCTCTATGTTCTAGTCCTAGAGTTATCTGCACTATCTGGTAAGAGGCATTACTTGATTTGTATCTGCAGCATTGGCTACTGCTGCCAGGACTTCATTCCCACTTGAGATACAAACATATAGAAACAAGAGAAAAACCCACCAACCTTTCAGACAACGTAGTCTTGACACTGTTGGTTCGTACGAAGGGAGTCAGAGAATCATCCTTGGAGGCTGGAATCAAGCCACTGGAGGAGTTGTGGCTTAGCCCACCTCCACTGCTCAGGGAGATGTCTATGGATTCGCAGCTGGTGTGAAGGCTGCTGACAGACTGGTATCCAATACCATCCTTGCTAACTGCGGAAGAAGTACTGGCGTTGGTACCCCATGTCAAACTGTTGGAAGGAGCCGAGTGTGCAGAACTGGGGCTGGAAGCCAGTGGAGACTGGTTGAGATCTGTGTTTTTACCATAGAGGGGACTGCTGCCCCCACTGCTCAGCACACCACTACTAGATGGGGAGTCAAGGTTACTCTGCTGGTTCATGGTAGCGTGAGGGTTGGAGATGACTACTGAGTTTTTCATATTTTCAGCTGTTGTGATGGGAACTTGTTTAGTAGGCTTGCCACCAAAAAGTCTGTAAAAAAGAAGACAGCATGAAAAATACATAAAATGGAACAGTTAACATGAGGATATCTTAAATTTCATCTTAGCTTCAGAAAACCAGTAATGAGCACATGATCCTAGACTGTATATTTGCAACTATACATTTATAATCTTGTGTTCACTGTCCCTTTCAATAAAGCCCAGAGGCAATTACAACAGCTCCAAATCTATCTCAGGTGTGTCACCTTTGAATCATCAACCAATACTTCCACAAAGCTAAAATATAGCTTCACAGAACTAAGATACAACCATATTGTCTTCTGTTCCTTAAGGAAAAAGGACACCAGAGAAACAATCTGATGTATGGAATACTAGAGATTGGAAGCTTACTGACCAGGTAAATTCTGCACAAATCGACAAATGCTCTGCAAAGAAACAGCTTTTGCTGGGATGCAACGTAGGCCTGTTTCATTCCACAAGCAAAGCTGGCTGGAAACCGTATTTTTTAGTGAAGAATGTGATGTTGTTACCTACTTTTTGGCACCTGGAATTGGCTAGTAAAAAACTAGGTGAGTTCCACAACACGGGGAGGGAGGGGATGGAGTAGACTGACTGCAGCATCACTGCTGCCTGTGATGCAGCTGCACTGCCAAGGAAGCAAAGACCCCAGGTCCCTCATAAACAGTCAATGGGAAACTTCTCAGAAGTGCCCAGGTGCCTCAGTAGTAAACATGCTTCGGACTAAATTATCAATCATTCCAAAACCGATCTTCAAAATTAGGAAGGAAGCATATCTTCCACTCTAGCTTCAAACACCCACCCCAAAACACTGCTTTTGTTTCTACCTCTTGGCTCCTGTAACTACCTTTGGAACCTTGGTTTTCCTCACATATACCTGTATGGATTTGCTTTTTTATCATTCACTGTGGAGTACTGTGGGTGAAACCTTTCAGAATAGAGGACTACAGCACTTATATACAAGTGTTTCTGAAGACTTAGGAGTGGGCATGCACCAGGTAGAACTTTCACTGCTTTGGAGAATGCCCAGGTTGTTGGACACATGGACACGAAGTCACTTTGTCCATCACTTCCCAGAAACACAGGCTGTGTTAGACCTGGGCACCTGCAGCACACCTGGAGCAAGCCCAGTGATGCCCAGCAGCAGTGTCCAGGCTGCACAGATGCTTCCTGCAGCTCCAGTGCATGAAACACACCTGAGCTGGGTAGCTGCTGCTACATACTTGCCACAAGGCACCTGGACAACACTTCCGACTGAGAGAGCAGGTTTAGATCAGACATAAGGAAGAAATTCTTCCCTATGAGGGTGATGAGGTCCTGGTACAGGTTGCCCAGGAAAACTGTGGCTACCCCATCCCTGGAAGTGTTCAAGGCCAGGCTGGGTGGGGCTTTGAGCAAGCTGGGATAGTGGAAGGTCT
This sequence comes from Anomalospiza imberbis, assembly GCF_031753505.1. Lineage (NCBI taxonomy): Eukaryota > Metazoa > Chordata > Aves > Passeriformes > Viduidae > Anomalospiza > Anomalospiza imberbis. Next base: position 52,280,629 of record NC_089686.1, on the reverse strand, counting down.
CTCTGCCCATGGCAGGGGAGTCAGAACAAAATGATCTTCAGGGTCTCTTCTTACCCAAACCCGTCCATGATTCCAATGGCCCTCAGCAGCTATACCAGCTTAGTGTATTCCTCCAGATATTCCTGTGCCAGAGCATAGAACCTCTTCAGCTGCACTGGGGAAACCACTCTTAAAGAAAGCATCCCAGAGCTTAAAAAACCCCAAACACCCACACAACAGTTTATAAGCTATTTTTAAGCTACCCCCTGTTTATGCCAACATAGAAGTTACATATATTCACAAACTTACAGGTAAGTCTGTATCATTACATAGGTATGGATTCCAATTCACTGTGTAATACCAAAAAAAAACTACAGGGCCAAAAGGAAATATGCAAAAAAAATGTCTGCAACTCAACTGACTATGAAAATTAAGCTCAAAATCTTCTTTACAGTCATCCAAGAAATCAGTAATAAGCAGACAAGGCCCAATTCAACTCTGACACATTTCAACATATGACAACTTTGACAGGCTGGTGAAAATTCAAGTGTGAAATTGTAAATCAAATGAGGGAATAGTTAAATTGAGCCTCAGTGTCTGCTCTTTTAAGTTTCATGTATTTCTAATGTAGCATTTCAATTACACAGCCAGCAATGCAGCTTTTTAGTAATAAAAATTCCCAATCACATTCCTACCAATGTGCCTGAGGCACACTGAAATCACTGAATACGCTGAAAATCTGCATTTCTAGTTGTGTATCCTATAGAAGTGAAAGGCCTACTGGAGTTTTTAAGTAGCCATTGATGAAAATTATAGTTCCAAAGTACATGGCTTATCTATTGTTAACCAGGTACAAAATAAAGTACCTTCAATTGCCCTCACACAGACTCTTCAAATAAAACCACCCATCTACAAACAGTTTACAGCATCAGCCTAAGCTGCCATCACAGCCATTATGCTTGCACTGGTGCTTCAGATGGAATGTGGCTTTCTCACATCACTGGAAGCAGGATGATGGAGCATAACTGTATGGGTATTATGGGCATCAAGACAAAATGAAATGCAAAGCACTGCAACTTGAAACACACAAGCTACTTAAATTCAGTTGAAAAATAATATTAACAGAACTTTTCACCAATATCAAGGCTTTGATATACACTGCATTAACAAATTAGCTCCTCACCAACTATTTGTTAATGTTAGTGTGGGGGTACTCTTGGAGAAATAGAAGACAGATAGGATTTTTGTCAAAAAAATAGTATTAAAATAAGAAAATTTAACCCAGCTTAGACAGTATCTTTATTTAGGGTTCTTCTACACAGACTAAAATGCTGAGTCTTGCAACATACTGGGCTAATCCATACAGGTTATAATAGTTTGCTTTGGGTGAATCTAAGCCTGGCAGGTCAATGCCACTGTCATCATGAAAATCTGCGATAACCCTCCAGTTGTTGGTTTACAATTTGATCCACGACTGGAATATTTCCAGGTTTGTTACATACACATCTGTGCAAGAACTCTCCAGTAACCTTCAGGTAAGAAAATTCTTCTATCTGTGATATCTGCATGGATAAAAGCCTCCAGGTATGATTTCTGCAGCAAGGAGACTCAAATTATAATTGCCAAAGCTTCTGCCAGACAGGTTTGTTTTTATTCCTGAATGTTAGACTTCTGCTGCTGTCGCGTGATGTCCTAAGTATCAACAACACTGGCCAAGCTGCTTATGTGAAATTAAATGCAAACACCGAGACCTTGAAGTAGAACACTAAATAGTAAGTGCTGCATCAAAGCCAGCCAGGCCTGACTGGCAGAATCCTGCTCATTCAGCTTCCACTAACACCACTGCACAACCGAGGAATTTGTTGCCTACCTGCGCAGAGTGGGAGAGGCCACATCGGGGTACTTGACTCCTTGCTGGTGGGTACTCTGAGCTCCGCTAGCAGCAGTCTGTGATGCAGGGTTCACTTTAACAGAATTACATGAAGCCACGCTTTCGTTGTCAGACGAAATCCCTTTCTCTTTATCAGTCTGATTGACTAATCCTGGCAGAGAGCTTCCAAGGATTACCTTGGCAGGCTCTCTGATTTTAGGGACAAGCAACCCAGCTGACTTGCTGCTTATGTTGGAGTCTATGCTACTTGTGCTAGATCTATTCCCAGCTCCACTTCTGCTACTGGATTTACTGGGCCGGGGTAAGCTACGGTACTGAAGATTAGTTCGTGCACTAAGTGCTAAGTAGCCATCATCCTGGTTCTGGGAGCCATCAGCACTAGTCTTCCGACCAGTGGTCCTACCCATGAGTCCAGATGACTTGGGGATCTTTCCCAAGGTAGCCGATCTACTGGTGAGAGTTGCCCCACTGGCAGTGATTATGGTCATGCCTATGGCTGACCCGCTCTGTTTCTTAAATCCAAAAGTATTAGCATTAGCAGCAGTTGTCCTAGAGTTACTTGTGGGAAGCTTTTTGGATTCATCACCACTGCTGCGTCCTGCATCTGATGGGGAACGTTTAACACGTCCAGCTTTAGGAGATAGTCTACCCTTTTCTGATACCTTGGCGTCATCAGTTTTCCCTACAAAAATAGAAAAAGAATTCTAATATTTAATGACTTGAAAACATCAAGCAAATGATGAAACTCAAAGCAGCATGAAAAGCAAAAGCGTGTTAGCCACTGGAGTGTGGTTCAAAGTTATGATCTAGTCTGCACTGAACTTACATGCCACTCTACTGAGTTACACATGCAGACTTGCCAAAGGAAGTATGTGGTGCCTTTGCCTTCGAGAATATGAAAAGCAGAACAGCCTTACATAATAGTGACAAGATAAGAAAAAAAAGTTTCCCTCTGTAGCTACCACAGATCAACCATTTCTATCATTACTCACTAGTAGTGTTAGGCTGATAGTATAATTTTCCTAAAAGGCATTGTTAAAGCATTTGTATTGTTCAAAACAGTATATAAAACTTTTTCATATACAATTGTGTACAAGACCTAATAAAAAGAGAGGTGTTAAATTATATTGCTTGATTATGCAAATTCAATTTTCCTTCACACATCTGCAAGTGCTAAAGTCATTAATTCACTTACAAGAAAAGCCAGAAATCATGTTTAGTATAAACAAACATGCTTGTTTAGTAAGGGGGGGTGGAAAGCTCCTCAACCATATATGTTGCATGCTCTTGGTTAACAGTGACTTCAAAAACTAAAATTATATTATTTATTCTTCATACAGCAATACTGTGCCAAATAAATAGCTTGGCTTAAGGCCAGAGTTTTCATGAAAACAACTGGCAGGTTGTATTAATTCGAAATACACATTTTCAGACAGAAATAGAAATGGGGACATAGAAGATGCTGCTTAGGTTAAAGCAATGCCTAAAAATACAGACAGGATTACCTGAAGTTCAGGTTCTGCCTCTGCAAATATTTAAACTGTTTTCACACCAAACACATTTTTGGCTTGTTTACATCTTATGCCTTTTCTCACCTGTTCCAGGTGTCTTTAACATGCCTGAGGTGGTTGAAGGTTTAGGCCTTGGTGTGGTAATGCCAACTTGAGCTGACATGCCCCTTCGCCAGGAGCCCGTCTGGGAAATAACAGTGTTCTTCCTACCAGAAGTGCTTTTATCAGACTCATCTGACACATCAGAGGGATTCCGCCTCCACTTGGATCCCGGCTCCATTTTTATGCTGCTATCAGATCCCCCATCAGATTTCTTGACTTCATCACTGGACCATAAGGAATTCCGCTCCACCTGGGAATGCTTTTCTGCATCGGTCTAGGACAGATAAGGAATTGCAAGACAACTTTCAGAGCAAGCTTTCTTTTAAGAAGCTTCATAAGTAGGAACCATCATCCTGATTAATCAGCTCAGCGGTCACCTCTGAGTACCAACAAACATGACATGCCTTTGATGAAGAAATGTCACAGCAAGAAATTAACCCCAGCAATGACATAATTTTTTAATATGCTTTGTAAGAAAAATACAAAAAAACCCACAACACCCATGCTCCTTGGAATAAATAAAGGGGAAAAAAACCCTACTTGATTTATAAAGGACATACTCAGTTCCATGACATTTATAATCCTCCATCTCAAATTTCTGACAAACCCTTTTACTGCAATGCCAAAAAAGCATTTCAAACCTGTGCAGTCAGCCTTCCTTTGTTCCTGCTGCTTTCTTATCTCTTGTCTGGCAATCTGATCTCTAGAGCATGAGGAGGCAGCTTTTGGAACAGATCCAAATATGTGGAATACTGTTAATTCTAATGCAACATGGTAGAAGGACACCCAAGGACTGAAGAAAAACTTTCTAACAATAGTCAAGATTGACTTCAATACATGAATTACTTTAGTTTCTCTTGCAGACTGTTTTTCCCCCTACTCTTTGCACAGATTGATTGTGTTACCAGTCTCTTATGGAGAATTTTGCTAAGCCCAATATTAAATAGAAAAATTTCTCATTAGCATACCTTTGCCAAAATCTCAGATATGCTTAAATTAAATATATTACCCTATATATATATATATGTATATATTTTATACATTCCCCATGCATTAATATTTCCCACTGCTAATTATTACTCTTCCAGAATTCTACTCCTGTCTAATGCTGTTGATTAAATTTGATGAATGTGGTAACACCACAACCAACAAGTTTATGATCAGGCACAAATGACAAATGTCCACACATTTGACACGGATCAGGATAAAAAATTCATAGCTGAAGTATTCTCCAACCACCACAGCACCATGAAAGAGACTGACTGCAGTTCCCAAGTACAGGCTGATGGGTTTTGGTGAGGTGTTGATGCCACCTCTTCTGCCCTGCAGCCTCATCAGAAGATGAATGCGCTCAGAGCTGTGTGGTAGGCAAAAGGAATTATTTAAAAGGAAATTATTTTAAATATCCCAAAGCATTATAAAGCTCACAGTCTTTATTCCTTTTGGATCATCAGAAAAACACAGCACAGGAGAAGCTGTAAGATTATTTACCACGCTTTTCAGCTTTTAAGTTCCTAAAGAATGTTTTAAGTTTATGACTTTTCTTTACCTACCAGATCACACCATTAATATTAAAGAATTTAGGGGAACTGTGCTTGAATTTCCTCTGCTTTTTACTGTAACTACTTTTTTTTAAAGCCTGAAAAACTAGTTAAGCGATCAATATGTGAAAGCTGACACCACATATCACAATGGTCTTTCTTCAGTCAGGAAACAGGGCTTCAGTTATTTATCTACATATTGAGTCATTAGACTAACATGCATTTTGAATAATGGATTTAGGTAATATTATATTCTTGTACTTTCCTTGTGCTATGCAAATGTTGTTTCCCTATCTCTCCATTCAAAGAGAGCAACCCAGTGTAGGCTTGAATGAATCTCTGCTTTCTAAGTCCCTTCTCTTCCTATGCCTGCCAGGTTTGGGGCTGGTGGGTCACTTTTCTATTTCTGACGATCAGTAGGTGTGTAATAAATTCACAGTGTAACTGTTCCTATGTCCTGTGCCACTTCAAAATCACTGCTTCATGCAAACAGCTCCTACATTCACAGATCTTGGAAGAGAGCACAGACAAAAAGTACCAAATAATCAACCAACAAAGCCGCCTCAAAGACACCATTCCTCATGCAGTCACTTCAGCATCTTGTTCCAAGCTCCTTGTCTGGAATTGTGTGTATGCACTGTTAATGTTCAAGAACAAGAAATACACCTACCTCCTAGCAAAGGCCTTATTCTAGTTTTGGTTGACTAGGAAATATTCCTGTACCTTTTATTTCTCCTCTCCTCATCTGTAAGAATAGTACAGTCTCCACAGAGAGAACAGCATTGCAAAAAGTCCTCTACCATTGCTCTCCTCCCTTCCATTCCACTACTACACCCACGGCCAAAGCTTTCCTACAGCCTTTGAAATGCTGCACCTCCACCTTTGAAACCCTCTGGCCAGAGATGCTTCTGTTTAATGGTAAACACTGAGAACAGCACAGAAACATGACTAAGGAATCAAAACCAAAACACAGTGAAACCTGGCTTGGGGATTGCAGCTGAAATTCCACCCACCCAGAAGGGTGAAAGTGGAAATACTCTTGGCTGGAGGTCATGGCAAGACACAGTGAGCATGAGCTGAAAGCAAAGCCTGAGCTAGGAGCAAACTACCAGCATTTCTCAACTCACTCATAAAGTTTTGTAAATCTGAAGCTGTGAACAAACCAAACCCATCTTTGCTGAGAAAATGTCTTATCCAACTGCTCAGGGATGCTGCAGTTTTCTATTTAAAGGAACCTTTCTACTTCCAATCCTTTTACCTTCACATGATTGAATTTGTTACTTGGTCTCTTTCTCCCATCTTATTTCAGTTAAGTAAGTTATTTTCAAATGCCTACCAGGTCTTAATTTCTCCTTAAAGTATGCATATGATGTGACTTTAAAGGCACACCGTATGTAGTACTGTGATAAAGGTAACTTACCTAATTCTGTGCAATAAAAAGGAAAAATACGAGGGTGCCAAAACTCCTCTAACTACATTAAGTGGTTTGGTACTTGGCATGATCACAGCAGGACATGGGAACGTGGCAAGGCAAATTCTGGTTCCCATCACTAGCTTGTTCAGAAACAACTTGCAAACATCTTCACTGCATTGCTATAAAAAGGGGCTACAGCTATGAATGTCTCTGAAGACGGAGTTAATATCATATTTAAGTCCTGCTTCTCAAAGATGGAGAAACTGCAGCATCTGGAGTATGGGGTACTAATCAGCCCTAAAAATCAGCTTCTCAACAGAGATTTTTTCCTACTGCAACTATGCCTTTCTTTGCAGAGATGATTCTGCCTGAGTTACTGATTTTATCAGCAGACACTGACATGTTCAGACTCTCTCCCTTTGATGTTGCTGCCATTATTTGCCTGGACTCCCAGCTGCACATGTATTAGCTTCAAGCTCCCTCCTCAACTATCTGAAATCCTACTTCTGTACCCTCTCAAAGAGATGTGACAGAATCACAGCAGCTCAAAAGTACCTACTGTTTGGGAGAACCAAAGCAAGGGACACCCTGAGAAGAAAAGTCCACATCCCTCTGCAAATGTGTGCTAGTTCTTTGTGGCTCACCACCTTGGGGAAGGCAAACCTGAGCACTGGCCACCACAGAGTCCTTCAGGAAAGACAGAAAAGGTGTCTCTGCAGCATTCACTGCATCATGAGCTCTGAGGTTTACTATTGGCAGCAAAAAATTAACCCTGCAAGCCATGCATTTCAGCACTCCATATTCTTTTCATTCCCTTAGCTGACAAGATTCAGGTAGATTGTTCCACTGAAAATGAACTATTTTATGGGCAATAATTTGCAGATAACAGAATACCTGGAATAAGGATTGTCATTCATGAAAACTGAGGAGAGAAGCAGGTCAGAGACACACATCACACCAAAAAACTGCGAACACCTCTTGTACATTCTTGGCTCCCAGCTTCCTCTGCCAATAACTACACTCTACTGCCTGAACAAGCACCAGCTGCTTTTCTTCTGATGTCTGTCTGCACCCTCTTGGAAACTGTAATAGTTGTGGAGGAGGAAGAGGAGTTTGTCAACACAGATTTTGATCTCTCAGAGGTGTTTCCAAGAATCTGATCCATCAGAAGATAGAAGTCACATGAGTTTCTATTTTTTTTCCTTAGGTTAATGTTTAGTCACATCTCCCTGAGTCTTCATTTTTTTCCCTCCCAACAGTGTAACAATGTTGAGACAGTAACAATTGTCAAAAAATACTTCTGGCTGACCATCTTACTCTCTGTCAGGTACTGAAAAACATTCTTGATAGATCTTAATTCCTCTCAGCTTGTATGGGACTTGTATTAGCAGTTCCAAGTGCCTGTGCAGGCGCTGATAGGCAAATAGAGGCTACCTGGAAACCCTTTGTGTAGGCTCAAATATGCACTGCATGGCAAGGGAACAAAGACTACTCTGTGCTTGCACCACAGCTCTGGAGACAGAGCAATACTTCACAGCAACCACACATCTAAATCAAAACTGTTGTCAAAAACAGATTTAGGACCCACTGATGAAAAGGACTGGAGAAGAGATTAAAAGGGGGAAGAAACAGAGGAGCAGGTCATACTGACATCCCTCTCCATTACCTGCGGCACTGCCAGGTCACCACATCTCAGTGGCTGCAGCACACAGCACCCAAGTCCCTTGAGTAGGACCAGAACAAAGCTGGATTTTGTAGTCCTGCACTTTCTCAAACAATGGAATTGGTAAAAAAAAGCAGTTTGTATTAGTGCAAATCTCTGTGTTACGCAGTTTGTTTGATCAGTGAAAAACTGTTATATGCCTTCACTTGTTCCACCCTTTTTGGATGTGTGGTGTCTGAGCACAAAATGTACATGTGTCCTGCTGATGGAGGCAAAGTTTATCCTCCTACGAAATGCTGGCAAACACAGAAAGCCTTCAATAACACACAGCTCTGGAAATTTAATAAAAACAATTTCATTTGCATAACATGCTTACGTTTCTGATAAAAGTGTAAACAACCTTTGAACTTTGATGTTTACTTTACTGTATTCTATTATTTAAGAGAAAAACATAATACCTTTTCAGACCTAAAAAAAATCTATATAAAATCACATTTACATCTGTTTTCTGTGCAGCAGTGCCTCTAGGAAGACAAGACCCGATTGTTGTGACATCATCATGGCAGAGATGCCCCGGGTTCCACCCAGTAAATGCCATGGATGACAAGGAGGTTATTATTGATAATGTCTATACTGAAGGCTGGCTGTGTGTTCAAGTTCAGCAACCTAAAACAATTACACCTCCTGCACAGAGAAAACAATAAATATCACAGTTAGTTGAATAAACTGAAGCTCTTACCTGTGCATCTAAGTTCTTGCGGGAGGAGGCAGGTGTGTTGGCATAGGAGCTGATAGAGGAGCTGGTGTTAATGTCATCAGTACTGAGATTATCTATAGTGTCACTGATCCCACTGCTGACAGAGCTGCTGTCATCCCAGCTGGAGAAAAAGCACAACAGAGGGAGAAAACAAAGGTCAAAAGACAAGACATCATTCAAAAGGAAGACTATTATTTCTACAACCCTTAGCCCACTTGTGGTTGCCAGAAAGGCCAGTGCATGCCATCACCAAGCCAAAGGCACCAGTGACACAGCTCTTCTTTACTCAGATGAAATGTGTGCCTGCAGCCCCAGAGCAGGGGAAAATAGTGGCATGAATGGGATATTAGCGGGGAATTTTTTTCCTGTGGGGGTGGTGAGGCCCTGGCACAGGCTGCCCAGAGAAGCTGTGGCTGCCACACCCCTGGAAAATGCCCAGGGCCAGGCTGGATAGGGCTCTGAGTGACCTGGGATCATGGAAGGTGTCCCTGCCCATGGCAAGGCGATGGAACAAGATGATCTTTAACGTCTCTTCCACCCCAAATCATTCTATGTGTGATCTCCAAGAAGGCACAGCACTGACTTGCTAAGCTGTAACACAGAGATGGAACTTAAATGCAAGGAAAAAAAAAATCACCCTGAAGCAACCTTTTGTACCTGGGTGTTCCAGAGACCTGGGCAACAACCTGGAGCTACTATCAGCAGGATCACCAGCCTCAAAGAACTTTAGCAACTAAAAGTTCAGTCCTTCAGACAGCAAATAACCCTCCTGAGCTGCATCACCCTTTTCAAGAAGAGCAACTACTCAGGACTACCTTCTTCCAGCACATGATAGCTTCAACATTTTCCAGTACATGAGAAATGTGTCACTGGAAGTTTAGGAGAAAAAAAGAACCAACAAAACAAAACCAAAACAAACAAACCAAAAACCAACCAACCAAACAAAAAAAGACCTTGTCTGAATCAATTTGAGTGTTAGAACAGAAAGAATGAAAATTATCTAAAAATGGAGCCAGATGCTCCAACTCGTAAAATGCCAGTAAAAGTAAGCTGCTCAAGGAAGAGATTTATAAATTGCCTTAAAAGTGCTCCCTTCTCCAAGAACAATGAAGCTGGGACTGAAATATTATCCTGGAAGGAGCTCTGTGAAGACATTTCAGTCCACTGGATAACTATTGCTGGAAATCTGGAAGTGTGTGTGTATGTGTGTGTGTATATATATATATATATATATATATATATATGTATGTATATATATATATATCACAGGTCATTTGCAAAAGGTTAAGAGCTCATTACCTGGCAGCTTTCTAGCTATTTATAACCTCAGCTTCAGATTTTGGGAGCTCCAGACTCTTCTCCCTGTTGCATTTCTGTTTGATTTACAAACTTGTAAACAAAGAGATTGCAGAGAGGTTCTGGCTGCACAGTGAAAGCTATATTCACAAAACAATATACTGAGCAATTAACATATGCATTTAAACCTGAACTGTCTTAACCTGTGCTAAAAGAATTGTGTAAAGAAAGGCAACCTATCTCTTTTTGCTTGAACTTCATTCATAACTTCAGCACTGATTTACTATAGCCTTTCTACATAAACTTTGTCAGCTTTGAAATTGACAGCATTTCATTTTTTTTCCCATTTAGCACTACAAAACACTTTCCTGCACAACTTTTAATGCTGCTTTAATAATATTAATTGCTTTTTCTTACTTGGGAGTACTATGTTCACCCACACCTGTACAAGGTCTTTTAGGGAACTGAGCACAGCTTGAAGAGCAGCACAATTTGCTGAACCACAAATGAAGTGTGGCCAGGGGGACATCTTCCTCTGCATGTCACAGGAAGGGTTATAGCTGGCAGCTGCTCCTTGCTCACTGCTCTGTTCCCAATGAAGGTCCTCATCAATGTGTCAGCACAGTCAGTTGTGCCCCTTCTCCCATATCCCGGTGGATAAGCCAGCTGGGAGGCTCAGATCAACAGCTCCAGCAAGCCAGGAAAGGAAATCTGGGGTGATCAGTCACACTGCTCTGCTGGTACAGGGATGGGGAGGGACACACTGCTGGCCCCTGCCACAGGCCCTCTTTGATGGAGCCTTGGGGTCACCCTTCATCTGGCTTTCTCCAGCTCATGAGAATTCACTCCAGTCAGCCCTGACTCACTCTCAGGAGTGTCCCAGTTACAGGATTTCCAAGAAGATTTTCCCAATGGTATTTGATAAACCTTCAGACACTCCAGATCTCAGATTGGAAAGTAATGCTGCAGTCTACAGTGTTGGTGATGCTACAATTCAAAGGAAAGAGATAATTTTTTCCCAGATTTGCCTTCACCTGGATAAAAGGTGCAATACAAAATAGAAATCCATGTTAAAATAAAATTCACAATGTGAGAACTCCTGAGTCTGAGAAAGCCAGGCAGACAGATATGACACACCAGTTTTATTTGTTGTTTTGAAAAATCTTTTACAGCATAACTGAATGAAAGATGTGCTGCCCATGCCAAGAAATGTTAAATGGGGAACTGAAAATCTGGAAAAGAATTTAAAGACTTCTTTGAAGCACTTTCTTCTTTAGAGTAGGCAAATAAATATCACAAGGCAAAATATTGAAAGCCATATTACTTCAAAATTTCAGTTCTGAAAACAGATCCTATAACTGATATTTATTTCTCTTGCCAAACCTACCACATAAAGCAATTACAATTTCTAGGTAAGTCTACAAATAAGGTACCAAAATAGTTAATAAAATCACTGAATAACAAATATGCTTCTTGTTTTCCAAAGTTTTGTGTAGCAACAAACTTTTCTATTTCTGAACCTATAATAAAATAACAATCATAACAGTAATAATATCATCAATGCCAATTCCTTTTGTGTTTAATAGTTTCATTTCCTTCTTATGGAGATGTGGCAGCGGGCAGAAAAAAAATATTAAATACAATGATTTTCCTCTGTGTAACTCACAGTCCCATCCTCAATGTATAGAAACGGAAACATTTTGTTTTTGAGCACTCACAATTCTTAAACTACCATAGTTAATCAGCATCTAAAGAATGTATTTCATGTTAATCATAAGTAGTTTTTCTGGCATCAGCCAGTCCTGTTGGCTGCAGTTGGGCAATCCAAGGCATTATGAAAATATTTGAGTGCCCTTCTGAACTGGGACATATGCCTGAGGACAAAGGTAGAGACATGCACCTGAATACATTGATGGTTGTGGCTTCCCCTCCTGTGTATCCTGGGCTTTAGGTCCTTTATGTTCTGGTGGAAACTATGAACTATTCCAACTATATTTTCAAGCTTACTAATCTGTTACTAAATTAAAAAATATTACCTATTCAGAGGTCTGAAGATAGATGTCTGGATAGATTTTGGGTGCCACAAGCTAAGCAGCACAACTCTCGTGGGCATGCTGGTGACACTGGTGTCCAAGCTGTTCTGACAAGGTAGGATGTGTAAACCCACCGTCTAAACCCAGATAGTTTTAGCTTTATTTAATAAATATCACTTGAGCTCAGTCTCTAGCTATAAAAAACAACAGCATGTAAGAAAATATGAAAACACCTTAAGAAACTGAAAATAATTTTGTAAACCTACATAAACCATTACTGATGCTGCCCTTTGAAAAAGCACTAGAGAAGGCTGGTAGAATTCACTGAACTCTGTAAACTAAATGCCAATGCAAGCTACTTTATGTGCACCCAACATATACAGCTGCAAAGTAATGCAGTGAACCCACACATTCTGGTTAAGGCTGTGGCTCTTCCAGGGGACAGGACCAGTCACCAAACTGAGGCATTTGTTTCACACTGCTCTTGAAACCACCCCAAGCCCTCCATGTAAATTAGTTCATTTTTACCTGGATCCAGTGCCTTGAAGGTTAAAGTCGAAAGTGAGGAAGCAGAATGGGGTATCTAACAGCCCTAATTATGGTGTCCTTGGCTCCCAGAGCCCAGATAGCATCTTTGTAATTTAGCTGCTGCAATTAATAATTTCTGATGTCAGCAAAAGTCTACTGAACCCTAACCTGAAGTTGAAATGTTTGGGTTTTCCTTTCTTTATTTGATCAATCACCTGAAACTTTAATTACTGAAAATTGCAAATTAAAAAAAAATTGAAAAAGTGTATTATATATGAAAATTAAATATCCACCCACTTGAAACCCACCCCTGCCACCACTTAAAAACTCCCATGATGCCGCCTCCTGCTCTCCATGAAACCAAGCTTCCCAAGCACCTTCCTCTGCCTCCCTACCTCACTCTGCTCCCCCTAATGCAGCACTGCTACTACACATCGCCCACGTGCAGCACCAGATCAACTGCTCAAAGCTGCTTTTTCAAACAGGTTTGCTAAGTTGTTAGGCTCAGACTTGTATTTTTCCACAGTCTATCAGCACTTTTCCATCTTGCATAATCATCATCCACAGAATTGGCTCTCCTCTGTCAACTTGGACAGCACAAAAAGTCATTCTGTGATCCTCGGGACAGCCCCTCTCACTGCAGAAATCTTCCCCCCTTTGCAAAGGAGTCATTAAAATCCTTCTAAATGAAGCTATTGTTGAAGGCTGAAAATGCACCTTTCTCTACAGATGGGTGTGGATTTTAATTTTGTTGGATCTTCACTCAAAACCAAAATTACAATGAGCCGTTGAAAAATACATTTGTCCGAGAAAGGGCCTTGGGGCTCTACAATATTTCAAGTGGAAACATGGCAATTATCCTCTTCTATTTAATAATATAACTATTTATGAGTTGATAGGTGAACAACAACAACAAAAAAGATCAAGGTACAAAATGATTGAAACTTCACAGTATCGTCAAAGATTTAAAAGGAAAAATTAAATGTGGTATAAGATGAGACAGTAAATACCACAGCTTCCACTGTTTTCTCCTGGGATTTCCTACAGTAGTGACAAATGGGCCAGAAACCCAGAAAGCACACACAGACCCTCGCACAGTTTTCCTTTCAAACTGTTCTGAAACTGAAACCATTTGCAAAAGAATGGATGGAAATCTACCTCAAGAGAAGTTAATTTAATTAATGTGTTTTACACTGCTATTAATCACCCACCTCCCCCACGTCTCCAGTTACTCTCTTCTTACATCTCACTATAGGTATTTTAACATAAACCACTTTGTTTCTTACCAAAAGAGGAGCCCAGGGACAGGACTGTTACCTTGAAACACTTAGTAAAGTCAGACCAAGAAAAGTAAACAAGGAAAAATGAATAGAGAGCCATTCCAGTTGTTCGTTCTGGAGCAGAATTTAATATTTTAAAAGACATTTTTTTGGTGCAGAGTTGAAGTGCTGGAAGCGTGCTGTGAGCTACTCAGACATTTTCATGTTTAGTGGCTATTGGGGTTACTGCCAGCAAGCTGAACTGCAGCTCTCTGTCAAGCTCTATTTAGAATTCATCCAAGATAAGGTTTCAGGATTTACATTTAAAATACCTATTTGTAAAGGGAATAACTCATAGAACAAAATGATTCAGTGTTGGAAAATTTGGGTAAGAAAAGATTTGGAGAAGCTAAAAACCTGCAAATGCTCTTTTCATTTAATCCTCTTAAATTGGTGCTAATAACCTTATAAAAATAACACTGGATTTTATTTTGTCCCTTAAAATGTAACCAGGAGTTTGACCAAGCGATTGACAAACTTGAACACAGCTGAGCACACACACACACAAAGGACCTCCTAAAAATCCACCTCATCTCAAGGAATTAGAACACCCTAAATTTTCATGAACTGATTTGACTTTCCACCAAAACTCATCACATCCTGCTCAGAAGGTGAAATTCCAAAGGTCCCTTCTTCACCTACACCTTTGCACCGTGCCCCTTCAGCCCACGGCTGTCTGGGGTCACCAGCCAGCACAATTGTATTCAGTTGCAAAATGCCTGACTGGTGGAACTTGTTTTTTTGGCCATTGTTCACAACCAGGGTTCCTCTGGTACCTCCACAGCCTTGGGGAAGAGGAGAAAAGCAAGGCACTGCATGTGACCCAGGTGCTGGAGGAACTCCCAGCTAAGTCTGCAAAATTTAGTGTACAATACTACAACGAGCAGCCAGCCCCTTTTTCTTGCACTCACAACCCAGAAACCATATTTTTTTCAGCTACTATTCTGTCTGAAGACTTACTGTGTTTATAAAGCTTTTTACAGACCAGCTCTACACTGGGTGTACAGAGCACCCCTTGGCCAGCTGCACTCTCACCTCCCTGCTTTGAAGCCATGGGAGTGATGCTCACCCCGGTCATGTCTGTGTCACAAGGATGACTCCAGAAAAAACTGGAAACAAAATCAGAATCTTCATATCACAATAAGGTCAGTGTTAAATCTCAGTCATCACATTAAAAAAATGTGTTTTGTTTATTCTGCCTCTGTTTCCATGCCAGTAAGAAGTGCTGAGAAAAGTCTTCTAATCAAAGTCAGAAATCCTTGTTTACATACAAAGCCTTGGGTGCCTTCCAGAAAATAAATCCCTGTAAAGTGTCCATGTGACAGCAATGGTCTGAACAAATCCAGAAGTCAAGCCCAGATGACTGTGGATTCAGGGATGGACTGCCTCAGCTCCCTGCAGTCCCCCTGGGATGAGGGGATGAGGGAATGGGGAGGAGGCCCCTGGCAAAGATCTGGGTGTAGGTCACCACTGCAATATGCCTCCAATTCCCTCTCAGCAAGGTCCCAGCCCAAACACCTCCTCACTCCAGGTAGGCAGAGAAGCTGGCTTGCCCAGGGGATAGAGAACTGTGAAAACCAAAGACTTGATTGTGCAGGTTTCTTACCCTGACTTACTTACCAGCACTTCTTTCTTACTACTTACTTACTTCTCCCCCAAAAGCAGATACTCTGGATCACATCACCTCCTCGTACAAAGACACAGTTTAAGACTCAAAGAAGGGGGAAGCATCCACTGAACACAGTGACAGTTTCTGACACCCACCTCAAGCTCCTCCAGCACTGGGCTGAGCTGGTGAAAGCTCAGCAGCAAACCAGCAGTTACTGGTACCTGGCAGAGGCTCCAAAACAAAATAAAAACAGAGTTAAACACCGAGAAGAAAAATAATAGATTAGCTAAATTCTTACAGGAATGATGTAACAAAAACATGGAAGGAAAGGAATGAAGGGCAGTATGGAAACAAAGCTATGCAAGACGCATTTAAATTCCTTGCTGCTGAGTGTGCTTTTGAAAGACTCAACGGTCTGGGCCCGCATGCCCCGTGGCCATCTGCCTCTTGATCAGGGTCACTCAGCCACCCACAGCCCCAGAACAAGTCACCAGGTGGGACCACTGGACATCCTCAGCCAGGAAGAGGTGGATACTGAATATGCCAAAGCTGCAGCTGACAGGTAGAATATAGCTCCTTTGCTTCCCATCTTCTTCTAATCCATCCTAACACTGTATCTCCACCACTGACACCAAATCTTTCAGGTCTGCAGACTGTAACTCCAAGCAAGAAACACACAGCCACAAACTGAAGACAAGACATATATGCACAAAGACTCAAAGCAATTCTGCTTTTCCCTGCTCAGAAGACACTGCAAAGCTTCTACACAAACTGACCAAGGCCAAAATCTGCACACAAAATGACTGATTTCACATATGAGAACTGCTCCTATCTCACAGCAGCATCAGCTGTGGCTGAGCACATGGAGACAAAGAATGCACACGGTTCTCCCATCAGAAAAAAAGGAGAAAAACAACAGAAATTGTCCTTCTGAATGCATGACAGCCTGCTGAAATATGCCTAAAAAAAAAGCTGAACTTGACAATAAAAATGTGTTAATTTGATCACAGGGCAGAGCACTATCACTCAGGAAGCCAAACCACTGTAAAACAACACTTGTTATCTTACCAGTGATTTACAGAATAAACAGACACATAATCAAGTAAGATGTTTTATTCCTTGCTGCCGGGAAGATGTCAGCTACTACCAACCCTGAAAGCAGGTTTTTGTCCTAGCAGAACTGCAACATTCTAGATAGTATCAGTAAGTCCTGGTTCTTGTGAGCCTTTAAAATTAGGCTTATTTGGAAGGAACTACAAAAAGGAAAAGGATCTTACAACCTTACTCAGACAAATCAGGAATCCACCAGAAATTTGCACAGGAATGAGAATAAGAACTGGCTATTATGTACTAAAAAGCAAGTGCACTCTGGGCTGGGATCTGGCCTGAAACAGACTCACACACACCTTTGTTTCGTTGCAGGGTGAGCTCATTCCCACAGAGGTTCCTCCTTTGCACAGAAACCAGACTTACAGCGCTAAGATATAACAAATCCCCATAGTTTTCCGAGGCTAAAAGCCTGCAACACTAGTGGAAAGATAGCCACCTAGATTGCAACCTTTGAGTATCAATAAACCTCACAGAATCACCAAATTAAGCCAGAAAAAGCAAACACAGCAATAGCTGTCAGTCCTCACATAGGAAACTTTCTACCATGTTATTCAAATATTTGCAATCTATTAAAAATGTATTGATGTCATACAGCATACAGAGATTGAAAAGAAAGCGTGCAGGGAGAAAGCTGCTCAGATTTATCCATCATCTAATGTGTTTCCACTGCCACCAGTATTTGCAAAGCTAAACCTCCTTACTCAAAGAGGTTACTCAAAGGTGCAACACAACACACTCCCATGTTTTCAAAAGCGCAGAAAATCTCTTACCTTGCAATATTCCCCAGCCAAAGCACTTCTCCACCTTGTTGTCCATGAAGAATTCCAGGAAAGGGGCTCAGATGTATTTTGCAGGTTGATACCTTCATTAGGCTACCATCCAATGCCCCCCCTTAAATAAACCAGCCTGTAACTTGACTATCTAGGAAGAGATTTGGAAAGAAAAGTTGCAGCAAGGTTGTTTTCCAATACAGTCCTCCACAGAGAGTCAGCAGCTCTGAGAGACACTGGAAAGTAAAACCCAGCTAGAAGGTGATCATCAGAAACTTCCCCTGGAAAGAAATCTGATCCCTCAACAAAATTAACCTCTGAAGTGCTGAAAAAGCGAGAGGTCAAGACTTTGTGCTGGGACTAGGTCATCTGTGAAAGCTGTAAGCTGATGGCAGTAACCAGGCAGACTGGTGCCTCCAGATCAGGTACGGTATCCCACCAAGTAAAAGCTCATGTCAGCAACCCTGGACTTGAAGGTACTAAATGGCACTGTTTGATCTCAGCTGAAAGACTACAACCTCTAAAAGCATTTTTTCCACTCTGCTTCTGTAGAGGGGTTCAAAATGTGACTGCTAAAGTAAGTATTGTTTTAGGTGAATGTAGCAGGAGACATACCAAAAAAATGTTTTAATACAAAATATTTTGAATACTGGGTTTTTTTTTTTTTTTTTTTTTTTTTTTTTTTTTTTTTTTTTTTTTTTTTTGCAGGGGCGAGTGGTGCTATAGAAAAACATTTTCAGTAGGAATAGTGAAGAAATTAGCAATTTATCTACTGGTAACTCCAGCTAAGAACTTAAGAAACTGAGACAAGATATGTAATATTAATCTGATTCTTCTTTATTTAGCATTGTAGAGCAAGGGGGGGCTTATTACTTCCTCTTATTTCAAATAGAATAGAGATGACTATTTACAAATATAAGGTTGATAAAAAATTGGTTAACATTCAAAATTCTTATTTTATTCTAATATAAATGTTTTCTGACAGGATTCTTCCAAGATCTCTGCATTCTGATGTACATGTGGGTTGTTTTTTTTTTTTCCCCTAATATGGGCAATCACACCAGCTGAGGAGTGTCAGGATAAATTTCTGTTGCCAGTGAAATCACCAGCGAGGGATTCTATTCTGGAAAGGAGATGGGAAGCCTTTAGGATGGAGAAAACAGACAGGACATGATGCTGTTGCCTTAGCCTCACCTCAAGAAAAACATGGATAATTCAGCCAAAACCAAAAAGAAGAGCAGGAAAGACTAGTGACAAGTTAACCACACCATTATATATTTATTAACTCAGCTTGAGTACCCTTGTCTTAAATAAAACCTACCTTTTAGCACTACATTGCAATGTTGGTTAAAAAGAGTTAAAATGCAAGAATTCAAAGGTTATAAAACAAAGACTTTGTGGAGATATTCTGCTGCCAAAACCTTCAAATAAATGAGTCGCAGTCTGAGCTTGCCTTTTTACACAGGAGCCTGTATTTTAGTGGCTACTGTGCAACTATGGCAACACAGAGGACGGGTAATTTGGAGGCTGGTGGATGGGACAACTTGCAATTTTGAAGAATGCTAATAATAAAAGTGGCTTGGGAAAAGCATCATTTAACACAAATGTTTGTGGTTCAATATTAAAAAGGCCTGTTCACTTAATTTTAAAAAATTTTAGATTTTTTTTTCAACTGGATGATTACCTATATTATGTCAGTTTGATGATTAAAAAAAGGTAGAAACATGACTCTTGTGCCTTTTGGTTCATCTGCACCTTAGAATGCAGCCAACCCTTTGCAATGTGCACATGTACAAATGCAAAGCTGCTGATGTCACTATCTTTGCTGAATATTAGACAAGAATCACATGGCTTTTTAAAAAGAAAGCTACATATTATCCATAAAGCTATTGCTGAAGGCTATAAAGAAAGAGGGAAAATATCCTCGTGGACTGTTATGATGCCTTTTTTGCCTCTGGTAGCATTTTAACTGGTACCCTTTATCAAAGAATCCTGCAAACTGCTTCTCATTCTTTATTTTAATCGCTGAATAGGGAGCAGATGTAACTCTCAGATATGACAGGTACTTAAAAGAATCACAACTGCTAAAAGTAAAGCTTTCTTTTCATCCCTAACACCCTTCCTGTCCTCCTCTCACAAATGATGTTTCTCAATTATCTGTCCATGCAGTTGTATAGGAAATTAGTGACTGACCCACTGCTAATGGCAAGTAAGAACAGCCTGAAACACTCAAATAAAAGAAAAAAAACAAATCTGAAATTGTAACCTAGGGGAAAAAATAATCAGGACACTGCATCAGTTGAATTACCAGCTCCAAATAAAGCCAAATTCACAATATTAAGGTACAGCACTATACTAACATTCATCTACAGCCCCATTGTCCTTCCCCTCCCTGGCAGACCTTCCACTGCAAAGGAGGGATTTTGCAATGTAATAGCTGTAACGCTAAATACAGAGGGATATTTCCAGATGAATTTTACATGTAGCAATAATCACAGTTTTATGGGTCAGGAAGTTCAGAAGATTAGTGTGTTATGGCTGCAGTGTACAAAAGTGTTTGTGTTAGAAGTTTCACATAGCAATGGGATGAGATAAGCTGTGAACAGTTTTACATTAAGTTCTTTTATGGTAGTTAAAGTTCAGGAGAAGTAAAGAGACCCCATGTATTAATTTACCTAAAGAACAGCTGCTTAGAAAAGGCTGCAAAGTGTCCTAAATACTCAGTGTCATAAAAACCACTGCACCTCCAATCCCTTGTTCCTTCCCCCCACACCCATGTGCTATTCCCATTAACCTCAGGCACAACTGTGATCCTGGTCAGAACTGAACTAAATCTGCTTGCAGCAAAACAAAAACTTATCAAAGAAATGCCTAGTTCCATTTTATTTGCAAAGGCCTAAACCCACAATTATAGGTTTGCATTCTATGTTAAGGCAGCTCAAATCTTGCTGCATTTCAAATACTCCCTTGGAGAACACCAAAATGCCTGAAAATTGTGGGTTTATTGCAATATATCAAATCCTTTTAATTTTTATTCCTCAGTAGCTGAGATCTTTCAGTTAGGACCTTATAAAATGTCTGCATTTGATAACTGGAACAATTATAAAAGTAACACAAGCAGCATAGGCTGTAAAGACATCTCAATTCACAGTCCTGGGAACTTGCTAGATAATGAGCGGCATGAGGCATCTGCCACATCTTGCCTGGAAGAGACTCCACTACCACTGGGTAAACCAATGTCTTAAAATAATCTCAACAGCAATTTTTTAAGATTTCTTTTTTATTTCTTTCCTCCTAAAGGACATTAAAATTATTTAAATTAAAAAAAAAAATTTGTAATACCAAAACATATTCTGAACAGACTCAACACACGCTTTTGAACACAATTCTGTCCTTTGAATTAGAGCACATGGAACAAAAATAAACCTTTTTAGAGTACTTTCATTGATTGAGTATCTGCATGAGAAAATAAAAGCAGGACTACAGCAGCACTGCTACACCATTACAACTCTTACACATGATACTACAGGGCTAAAACTCTATGTAACTACCTAAACAAATGACCTTTGCATTAAAGTAAATGAAAAAAAAAATCAAACAAAAACCACAAAGAAGCCCCAACTTAGTGAACTCATTGTAATTGTTAATCCTAGGAAGGTATTTCTACCTGAAATCAGAGGAACACTGGCAGCAACATAAACTCTCAGGAGGAGGTATAGTAGAAAATAAACCCTAGCTGCTAAAACCATGTGGGTTTTAAGTGAGGTTCCAAAGGGAGCCTGGAAGACAGAAAAAGTAGGACTGGAAAATGAAGCTACATTTTTAATTCCTCTTATTCTTCAGAGGCACTGAGTTTGCAGACTGACCCGGGATATGTGCTCTGAAACACTCCTCACATCCTTAAATCTCAATGGGAAGAACCCTCTGTTGCCTCAGGCTTTTCTGAGAGCAGATAATTGTTTTATGGTGGTGCTGTGTGGATTTATTTATTTTTATAAGTGAACACAGAAAGTGTAGAATACTTTGGGGTTTTGTTTAAATCACTCAGATGGTATCACACAGAAGAAGGTAAAAAGGAACCATCAGTGTGTGCTACTGCATGGGCATGTATTGTAATGCACAGGAACTGGGGAAAGGGGACTCTGACCCCCAGGAGACTGAATTTGACCAGAAAACTCAAATACAGGGTAATGTTAATAATTATTGCACAATATGATATAGACTTAGCATCCCCCTCCAAGGAGCTGCTTTTCACTGAGCAATTATTAAGGAATGCCCCAGCTTCCTCCAACAAGGTGAGATGCATGCCTGGTGGAGAAGAAAAGACTATTTGTGTGTGTGTGATCTATGACTAAAAATGGCTTTATAACATTTTAACATGTACTTCAAAGATTGTTTAAAAAATGTGAATAGCCTCCACGGAGCACTTGTGTTGACACAGTTGTGAGGCTTAATTTTCAGTATGCCCACTACAAATTAATAAGCACATCAGAGTGAAAAACACAAATGGCCACTTTCTAAAAAGAAAAAAAGGCAGGGAATGGGAGAAAATCCAATAAAAAATGGGGGATGCTTAACAGCAATTTAGCTTGCATATTCTTATCTGAGAGGAATTCCAAATGAATGCTGAATCCAGGGCTTATACTTGGACGATCCAAAATGTTTCTATATTTAAACACATTACCAAGTCTCAAACTCCTTGAGTGAGAAATATTTTCAACATATTAACTATATACACATGCATTTGCATCTACGATTTCTATGCTAATACTTCCAGATATATCAAATAAACCCAACTAAAATTATATAAGACAAATAGCCCATTAGTAAGAACAGTCTATCGATGTTCTGTCACACAGAACAGTTTGTCCATAAAATGGACAAAAATCTGAAGTGCAGTTAATGTGGTGAAACACAAGAATGATGTATCATTCTCATTGTGTTAAATGCAGTTTTCTTTATCTCCTTCTCCAAACTATAAAAATCACTGCTCTTTACAAAGAACATAACACTGCCAAGCATGATTTTAACACACATACCACTCACAAAGGAAAAAAATGTAATTCTTCCAATCTAGGCTGCTGAATAGGGTAACAGGAACTGCTACAACGTTTTAAGACTTAACTGTCTCCTGCAGCCATTAAGATTTTAAGTTTGATCCCTACCAAATTGAATCATAAACATAGTGCAGCTGGCATGAATTCTTTTTCTCAGGACTCTGAAAAAAATGCTTTGGGGTGAATCTCTGACAGATGTCCATATTTCATTTACAGTTTGTTTTCTGAGCTTTCTAACATCATGTCTCTGTCAACAAGCAATAGAGTAGAGAACAGAAACAGATAGGAAAGAAGCTATACAAATCATCACCTAGGAGCAGTGAGGTAAGAGAACAGCTCAGAAAGAAAGAAATTTTGAATTACAGGTTCTGTTTTGGCCAGCAGGTACAGGGCTCTGTGTCAGAGGATGCATTCAGGCCCAAAAAGGATATGCCAAGTGTGATAGCTACAGAATTAGATATTTCTGGCTGAAAAAGCAGCTCTCCAAGTGTTTGTAGTATGGTTTTGAGAAGCCCTATAAAACTTGATTTAACCTTCCTACCCACACTCCCCCAATAAAATATTAAAATCATTATTGTTAAATCAATAGCAGTCATTAACCATGTCAGGGCACCCACTCTGAAACCACTGCTGTCATCTGTATGTATCTTGTTCAGTTATGATCAATAGAGTTTACCCATCTTAATTGCTTCAGCCTTCCCATAATTAGAGCTCTCTCTGAATTTACAGTTGTTAATTGTTGCTGTGGATATTTTTAAGCTTGCACATCCCACTAGAAAAGTAAACTCATGTATTCTAATGAAAATACCACTACTACATCAAGGTAGCATCATTGTAGTGTTTGCAAATCCTCTGTCTCACTGAGCCTATAAACATTCAAACCATATAAACACTTCAACTGCACAATCTGCAAAGAAAAAAGACACAAACTCTCAACTTCAACAAAAAAATTATTTTCCTTCAGTTTTGAGAGTCCATTTGTGTTTTTTCTTATAAAACAAAAGGATCTACTCCACCCATCCAAAACTAGGATGTTCCAAAGACTGTATCTGAGCCAAAAGACATCACTCCTTCTCAGGTTACCTTGCAAAGTATTTCCACTCCTTTGGATGTGCTTTTTCATGTGAATTTTTTTTTCTTATTTTTATTGTTTCTGTCCATCAAATAGACTAACTTGCCATTTCCAAATTCACAGTAGACTCTTGATGAAATATAGAATTTTGGACATTCTCCCTACCTGTCACTGTTATTTCTGTCTGGTTATGTAAACTAAAGTTTTTTTTTAGAGTTATAATATTCCTAACACAAAATTAATTTACTCAAACCACTTACCTACAAGACAGCAGCTCTAACCAGTGCATTTTTTTAAAGAAAAGTTTCTCCTAGCTCTTGGGTATTGTTTAAAATGCTGACAACCCTTATGGACTCATTGCTCTAGAAACAAAATAGAAATTCTTAATTAAGCAGCAAAAAAGCCCAAGCCTAAATGATAAGACACTAAATTTAAATGAATATTTAAAAATTGCAGCTGATTAGAGGTGTGTCCTCCAAGAAACTCTTTATCTCATAAATGTCAGTTGTAATAACAACTTCCCCAGGTGAACTTCTGACCTCAGCTAAGCCCTAATAAAATCATAGCTGAAAATCACCTGAGAAGGGTTCTTCAGATCAGCTGCGTTTCAGAGAGCTACCCAGCTTCACTCCTGACTGGAGAAAATTTCAGCTGGCAGACTTGCTTTTAATAAAAGGTCAACTTCTTAACTACTCCACCACTTCCACTGCTCAAAGATGACTTCCATATAGAGAAAACACTCCTCTTTAAACATAAACATAACAGTGAAACCTCTTGCTCTTACTGACCAGAAGATACACACGTTTAGATTGCAGCAGGCCAAGGGAAAGCTGACGGCAATAACAACTGAATATTGACATGCCAGCTACCGCATGTAACAGAAAACAGCTGCTTTCTTTTGAAACTGAACTAATTCAAAATGCCTGGGCCTTGTAGGGCCCAGATTATCTGATGCCTGAAAAATTAACAAATTAACCTGGTAATGAAATTTTATATTATATTGTTACAGTTTCCAAACAGGTAAATATTTCTTTCATATACCTTATGAACTATGTTAAATATTTAGTCTGGAATGCCATAAAACTCGATAAGCATTTTTTTCAGGGAGTAACTCTGCCCACATTATCCCACCTCTCCAAAGAGCCAGGTCGAACCTATTTGTTGTCCCCTGCCCCCAACTCAGAATAAAACTACTAAATTCTGTGCTCTAGTAAAAGGTGCAGCAATGTTCACAAGCATGCCCCTAGTAATTAACCAACAAGGGGTTAATTATTATCATGCCTCATGGCATTATCAGGCAACCTGTTGTTTCATTTTATTTTCTTTACAATCAAGGACAAATGTTGTCAGAGCCAGAAGTGACACTAATCCTGGGCTTCTTCCACAATTGCCCCAGGTATTCCTGCTTATCTCAGGCCTGTCTGGCTCCTTATTCTATCAGCTATTTATTTGCACGTGAAAACTTTGCAATATTCATTTCCATGCTGCATCAGTTTACACATGAAAACGCCGAAGACGGGACCTAAGATGTGTATTACTGGCTGTGTGCACAGCGTAATTAACATGCATATGATCTGTATGCAAATCGTGCCATTGGAAATAGTGACTATTAGCATAACAAGCGCTTATTATTTATTGAGATGCAACTCGATCAGGCATCCTGCTGGGGTCTGACATCCTCCGTCGCAACGGCACCATCTTTTCTTTCTCCGTTTACACATTCTTCTCTCCTCCTGCTGATTACCAGCACGGAAAACAGGGAGCCTCCCTCCTGTGCCTTTCTTTAGGGGTGGAAATCCTGGGAACTGAATTGCCCTCGAGCATCTGATGCGGTTCAAAGACCTGCAGAGCCTCTCCCCGGAGCCGCGCTCCCCTCCCGCCCCAGCAGCCTGCCCAAACCACCCCTTCATCCACATTATCAAATTCCCAACTGATAACAAGTTTAAAGCAGCACCTAGGCTTCTTTCTCTAGCCTTTTTTTTTTTTTTTTTAAATAAAGGAATAAAATGTGAGAAAAGCTCAACTGTGCAAAGTCATAAATCTTTCCCAATATCATGCCTACTCCTCCTATCCCACTTCAGAAGAATTTAACCTTTTAATTGTCCCAGCCATAACAGGAAAACACAATTTTACTATTTTTCAGCAGGTGAACAAGGCTTGCTTGCTAGATCATTTCATCAGCCGTTCCTGCTGAGAGCTCTAGGTCACTGCTGCCGGCACTGCTCCCCTGCTCCACTCCCTACCCCACTGAAGTCCCAGGGTCTCTGCAGGACTCCTTAACCTTTCCTAGCATTTCTGTGAGAGCAAAAACTTGCAAAACTGTTCCTGGCCCAGTAATCCCTTCCCCAGCCCTGCTGGGCTTCACGGCATATGTTTGCTCTCTCAGAGGCTACACCCACTGCTTCAGAGAGGGCTGTGTTACAGAAATGAACTAATTAGCAGGGGGAATGAGTTCAATTATTTATTACTTTGACAAAACTGAGATGTTTGGCCTGAAATTTTCCAAGCTGCATGCCAACCTAAGGATTGACTTTGGTATTGGTTAAAAACAGAACGATTCCCGAGAATCATCAGAAAATAAGACACAATTTTCCTACTGAGCTGTATTGATCTTCCCTGAGAAACCTTGTCCCGCAATGCAAAATACTTATTTGGTTCTGGAAGGCCCTAGAGAACAGAGAGGGTAAGACATGAAGGGAAGCCAAGAATGTGAAAACTGGAAAAAAAGAAAAGTGAAAACCAACTTAGATAGAAAGTCTGGAGCTGAATGTTGGGCCTGCTGGACGTGGTGGATCACTGCTCTACAGTGATAAATGGCTGTGACTCAGGGAACCAGCACGGAATCATACAACACCTTGGGTTCAAAGGGACCTTAAAGATCGTCTGGTTCCAACCTCACTGCCATGGGCAGGGCCACCTTCCAGTAGACCAGATTGCTTAGGGCCTCATCCAGCCTGACCTTGAACATTTCCAGGGGATGAAGCATTCACAGCCTGTGCCAGGACCTTACCACCCTCCCAGTAAAGAATTTCTACCAAATATCCCTTCCAAACCCACCATGTCATTGTAAAGCCATATCCCCTTGTCCTGACACTCCAGGCCCTTGTTCAAAGTCCCTCTCCTGTAGCCACTTTGGGCACTGAAGGGACTCTGAGCTCTCCCTGGAGCCTTCTTTTCTCCAGGCTGAACAGCCACAACTCTCTCAATTTGTCTTGATCAGAGACACCTTTACACCACAGTGGTGGCACAAACGCAGCTGAGAAGTGTCCAGAAATGTCCAGAAGTGACTGTAATCCTGTCAGAAATTTATTTTGTTAAGAAGAGGCTTTAAGGCACTGTCACACTACCTCTAGTCTGGCAAGCTTCTAGCTAAACCTCTCCAACTGCCAGCTCTGCTTCTGCTGCAGCAAACATCTCTGCTTTAGAGAAATTTGGAATTTTTTTTTTAATTAAATATCCTGTTGGTTTATGAAAAAATGTGACTTTACAACACTAAGACAACTCCCTTGGATGCCCTGTTAATTTTCATAGTTAAATTAGCTGGGGGAGATGTGTGAGTTCAAGGACTTCAACCTGAATTCTTTCCATCCCACTTCCTGTTCTGATCGCTCCACAATAGTCAAGAGTCCAATCAGCACCTTTCAGTATCTTATGTTGATATTATTTCCAGCAAACAATTTGGCAGGAGATACAGGGAGAAATATTCTTACAGAAACAGTCCTAACACAAGAAACCAAAACGGACATCCTTGCTCCAGTCAGGCACAGCAGAGACCTCAACTAAACTTTGTACATTATGACCTTAATCATTGCATCACTACTCTGTAAGGAAAAAAAACAAGACCAAAACCCAAGCCCTTACTTTCTGTTTTATCCATGTGCAATAATGAAATAATTCTAAACCAGCCTCTCATTTCTCTGTCCTATTGTAACATTGGCAGAGTGTGGCCATCTGGTTAGGGCTGAGCTGTGGCTCACTTACCTATCAGAGATTTAAACTAGGACTGATAAACACAGCTCTGTTTCAGTGAATTCCTCTAGAATTAAGGAGTGGTCATTGGATATATTTGTTTAGAGACTTCAATGAACTGAACCGCACAAGGGAAGACAGAATGAAAGGACAAAAGTCAGTTAGGTGTATCCTGCCCTCCCTCCCAGTTAAAAAAACAGATTACTAGTTAGATTAATGCACACACTCATATTTCACATTTTAACAGGCACACCTAACAAACTGAAGAAACTCCTTCCCTTCAAGATTAATAAAGAAATAAATAAACATTCATCTGGAAAACCCGTTCTTGGTTATTCCCTCCACCTTCCCTCTAATGAGTGATTGTGCTTTGGTTCAAATAGATTTTTAAAGAAACAAAGAACAGAGTTCTCAGAGATTAGTTTATAAGATAGTAAGTCCACAGAGGCTTTTCTTCTAATCACCCTGTTCTTGTCTGCCTTGAATCCATTCTACTAAAGTTATAGCTACAGTTCACTACTATTCCTGAAAATGTCCAAAAAATTTCATTCACCTCCCATGATCTCACCCAGTCTTGCTTAGCCAAGTCATAAGTTACCTTTGGCTCTCATTTTTTTAATTTCTAAAATAATCCCTTGTTCCTAAATGATTTGATAACATGCACATTGCCATAATAAATTCAACCACATCACCATATATTGCAAACCCCTCATTTTAAGGGCGTTAAAATCTGGAGGTGAAATCAAAGCCCAATGTCAATAAATAAGAGAAGAACATACCCAAAGTCAGGAGCAATTTTAAGATTCAAACACATTTCATGGGCAAAGCTGGGCTACAGTAATTTGCTGAGGATACAGGTAGATGTGATGAAAGCCCACCCGACAGCACAACACAGTGTTTGGAAAGAGACAGATGGCTGCAAGGGAAAGCCAACTGGTGGCATAGAGGGGATTATGCAGGAAAGGTAAAATAACTCACAGAAAAGAATGACCAGAATTGTGGTGATGGAGAGAGGGAAACATATGGTATGACTCACAGAAAAGGGATTATTTTATCAGTCATATGTTTAGCTCACTACAGCTGATGTAAAGTCAGCCCATACAAACAAGGTGTGAGAAATGAGAATGTCACTAAAATCAAGAATTTGTCAGAAGTAACAGCAGAAAGGGACCAAAACTCTTAAGTCACAGCGTAGAAGACACCTCTGATTTTGCCCTCTGAGTGTTGGTGGGCATCACCAGCACACTTAGACCTAAAGGAATTACAAGCAACTTCTTGTTGCCATATGACATTTTGGCTTTTAACCTCTGTTAATAAAGAAACAACTCAGTGATTATAGTCAGAAGCCAATAGAGAATTTCAACAGAAGTAAAAGCATGAAACTCACAGACTGACTTCAGTTTGAAATCAGTCTTTTGATTTCAGAAAATTTCTGTCTTTCCTTTGCATGCACATTTAAGTCATCAGAACTGTGTAAATGTAGATTTCTTTCTACCACCTGATCCCTCTCATGAGTCCTTTGCTTCAGAAATGCTCTTAAAGCACAAATGAATAAATTCTCTCCCTAGAAGTAGACAGAGGATACACACAGTCCCAAAACACAGGTTAAGTGGAATTTAAGGCTTTCCAGGGAGAATGTAACCTCTGGGGACTTGACCTGGCACAATATACTCATATTTCTTTCTCGTAGGCTCATGTTGGTGATTCTTCCTTCTCCTTTTCCCTCTCATCTTTTTCCATAGAGATAAACATTTGCCTGTAAATACATCCCCAGCCATTTCCTGATAGTATTCTGTTCATACCTTCTTCATTCAAAACAGTTTTAGTTCTGCAAATGCAATATTATGTTTCAGATATCCCTGAAAACAAAAATTAAGTCTTTGCATAAAAATGCAAATGAAACATGAAACTTTGCATGTGCATATCAGATGGTATCAAATAACATGAATGGTTTCGAAGAAATGTTTAAGGCATTAAGTCATGTTATGAAGAATATTTCTAGCTGCAAGTTTCATAACAAGAATAAATCAACCTTGACAATGAACATGAAAGAGGGAATGAAACCTTTTTGAACACTCAAGGTGGTTTGCTCTTTTCCCCCAAACCAAAAAGAATGAATTAGTTGCTATATCTGAAAATTAACATAAACTAACAACATAATCAGAAAAGATAAACTTTAAAGTTAGAATTCGATTAAAAAGATTAAAACATTACTTGGGGCTGATGAAAGCACATGGTAGCTCCACAGTAGTTGCTGAGCTGAGACTTTGTAAGTTAAGGAAAAACATAAAAATAACATTGTTAAAAAGAGCTGACATCAGCCCTTGGACTTTACTCAGGCACTAATGTTCCAATGTTTAGAATTATCCCCTGGCTACTTATTGACCATCTATACCTGGACATACATAAATACAACCTCTAGCAAAGGGGTGGTTATTGAGGCTCCCTGTGCTAACCCTGCACACGTTTCACATATTCCAATGCCACTTATGTCCAATTAATTAGCTTCAAATTGCAGCAATCAGTTTTAACAAAATTAGATGTTTTATTTATATATAAATAAATATATGTTTTATATATTTATATAAAAAAGCTTTGACTAATAAAAAACAAATTACACGCCTTCTCATAATACTGCTGTAGCAGCACAATGTCACTCCAAGTGTTTCCACTGTGGAGTGTGCAATTATTCATCCTGGCCAAATGTATATTTAACTGCATATACTTAAGCAACATAAGAACATCATGTGGAAGCCTTAATGCCTGTTTATACAATAGCAGAATGTTTTTAAGCCCCATGGAGCTGTGTAACACTGAGCAGTTTAAGCCTCAGGATGTTGGAGCTCAATGCAGAAAAATCAGAAGCAAAGTGACTGCTTGTTCTGTGGAGTCTCAACATCACTGTGAATCTTATTAGCTGCCATAAAAAGGTCACAAAGTTACCTTATCATACTGCTGAAAAATCCCTATGTAGTGAGGAAGCTGAGGAATTGAGAGGAGCAGGATAGGATCTACAGATAAGAAGTGTATGGACCCCCAATACGGAATATCTAGTTGGACACCAGGGAAATTATGACACCAGGGAATGATCTGACATAAGCAGCAGGTCCAAGAATCCTGGCGCAGCAAATAAATAGTTATAGTCTTTTATCCCTGTCGCTCCACTCTCCAACTGGTAAAATGCAACACAGCTGCTCCACAGAGGGGAAATATCCATCCGTTGGGTACAGACATTAATTCCACGTGGTCCATACACTCCGTCCTCTGCACTTCTGTCTGTGGACATACATGGGAAATGAGACATTCCCTGCTCTTTGAAAACCCAGTTATAGGTGACAGATAAAGCCTGTGGCAGAAGGGGAAAAGAGTGCACCTCTTTGTGAACTGCCATGGAAACAGAGAAGGAACCCTTCATTTTATCTGAAGACATCTTCTGCTTCCACAACTGCCGGGCCAGGGATATTTTTACTTTCTTTGGTATCAATAAGCCCAAAAGCACCCCCTGCTTACTTCATTACCTTCTAAAAATATAGGAGCTGCCATTCAGGACAGCTGAAGGAGATAACTGCAAAATACAGAGAATTTCAAATATGAGCTTAAAGGTGTGGATACCATACCTTAGAGCTTCTTCTACTGTGCTGCAGATGTGGATCTTTATTGGATATACCAGGGTAGTAGTACCATTCCGCTTCAGACATTTATCTTAAATTGATCAAAGCATCCAGATATTCTGAATTGTGGAGGGGACAAAAATAGGGAGGGAGGGAGGGAGGGAGGGAGGGAGGGAGGGAGGGAGGCAGGAAGGAAGGAAGGAAGGAAGGAAGGAAGGAAGGAAGGAAGGAAGGAAGGAAGGAAGGAAGGAAGGAAGGAAGGAAGGAAGGAAGGAAGGAAGGAAGGAAGGAAGGAAGGAAGGAAGGAAGGAAGGAAGGAAGGAAGGAAGGAAGGACCTTATGCTGCCATGCAAGATGTGGCTGGGGGGTGTGTATTCTATTGCCATCTGTTAGATGTGGGGCAGTTATCTTCTGTTAATAGGACCACCTCTTAAAAACAGGTGGGACAATTTTCTTTTTCTCTTCCACAACCAATCCTCCCTCCAGAAAATATCTTCTGTTAATGGGCCATTGAGTCTCACTGCATGACTGATATAGTTACATCATCCCATTGGGAGACACTCCACCCAGGGGGAGGAGCCAAGCATTCCTACCTGGATATGATCTGAGATTTGGAACACCACAGCCGCTTTTTCCCCACTAGATTCCCAGAGGAGCAGCTGCCTTTTCCACTGGATTCCCAGAGGAAGACAAGGCCCACTTACGCCACTACTGGACCTTCAGAAGAAAACTACACCCTTCTACAGGATCACTGCTCCAACAGAATCTGTCACTCCAGGAGGACTGCAGCCACCATTGAATAGGACTGCTACCAACACCCTGACCAACAGGGTGTCAGGTCGTATTCTGACTCTGTCAGTGTTGTTTTGTATTACAGCATTTTTATTTTTATTCTTATTTTTTTTTATCCTAATAAAGAACTACTATTCCAACTCCCATACCTTTGCCTGAGAGCTCCTTAATTTCAAAATTATAATAATTCGCAGGGAGGGGGTTTACATTTTCCATTTCAAGAGAAAAAGGCTCCTGCTTTCCTTAACAGACACCTGTCTTTTCAAACCAAGACAAAAAGAAAAAGAAAGAATGAAAGAAGGAAAGAAAGAAAGAAAGAAAGAAAACTCCAGCAAAGCTCAGAAAAGCATGCATACAGGAAAACACATGCATCTTACATTTGGACTCAGAATTCTGATATAATTTTCTAAACAATACCATTACAGGAAACATTCATCTGCTAAAAAGGAAGCTTAGATCCTGGCTATTAACATTAATACTTCTATTACCATAGAAGCAAATATTAATAAAATATTGTTATAATCACAAGACAATACATAGCTGTATAGCAGGAGGAAAAACAAATACATATTGAAATTTACAATTAGAGACAATAAAGACAAACAAAGATCAAAAGTTGAACGTTTAGGTTTCCCAGTAATGAGATATTTAGTAATAAACACAATATTTGTAAAAAAATGATCAGTCTAGAAATTTGCTTTACAGCCACAATGAGCTTCCACGTTCTCCTAACAGTCCCAAACTGGGATTCTGCTTTGGGAGCCTGACAGCTGTCTGCTATTAGTTTTATCTAGTCAATCTCCAAATCTCAAACTCAGAGGTTACTGGTGTAGGTCATTTGTGAGACTGTGTTGACTCTCTCTTCCCATTCAACATGGAAAGCCAAACAACAAAATCTGCTCTGTGTCAGCAAGCATTTCACATTCTTCCGTTTGTCATGCAAAGCACAAAGACCCTGATACAGTTCAAAATGCTCTTTGTATCTACAATCTTGTTTACCCTTGGAATATAAGCTTAATTTCCCACATCTGAAGTGTTTTGAAAGCCACTCCATACAACAGAAAAGACAGTGCTAATCTCTGGCAGTGGAACCAGAAATAGAGGGTTTCAGAAGAGCCTCTAAATCAGCACTGAGATCAACTTTATACTTATACTCTTTGACTACGGGTGTATGAAAGGAAGTATCTCCTCAGGAAAATCTAGTTCCAGTGGTGTAGGATTGTGGTTTTGCCATCCCAAGATGTAAATTATTCAGCTACTTAAATCAGGCAGTTTTCCCTGTTTTCACAGAATCAGCACCAACAATTCTGGAAAAGGCAAGGTCCCTTCACCTGTCCACACACCCAATGCAGCCTTCCAGGGAAGCACAAACTGTTTGCATGGGCAAAAAGAAAGGCCTGGCTTAGTCATCATGAGTTGCTCTCTTGAGGGCACCTCCCACCTTCCTTTAGCTTTGTAGTGAACAGCAGCTGCTGGCCTAAACATTTTATTTTGATGCTACAGGAGATGTAAATATGCCCTAAAATATAAAGGAATGAAGAATGAGAATCACAGATACAAAAGCAAGGGACATGACACCAGGGGAAATGTTTCAACAAGAAATGCAGCTCCTAAAGCCTAGGTCCAGACTATCTCTTACATATATTTACATCTATTCAAAACAGACAGTTCTGAAAAGAACTAGAACTAGAGTGATAACCGAGCACTTGAAGATTGCCCAGTCAAATGACTTTGGAGGGAAGAGCTTGCAGTTGTAGGGTCTTTTGTTTGGCTGGTTTTAGTACTGAGTGGTAGAATTCTGAGAAGTGGCACTTTCTTGTATGAAGAATTCTTGAAAAAGGCAAAGAACTGCTCTCAGTGCCTTGTCAGCCTGTTCAGCTACTAAACCAGGTATTAGAGAACACCTGAATACCTGAGTAAGAGAAGAATAGGATAATTCTTGGCTTCTTGAATGCACACAGGTCCTTAAAGCAGTAAAATCTGCTCTTTTTTTGTGGCCATGAATACACAGAGAAGGAATTGTCCCCAAGGAAAACCAATTCTAATTTTACAAAAAGTCAGTTAACTAAAAGGCATAAAACTGCTTCAACAGCTAGCCTCCACAGGTCAATCATACATCTGCTATTGCTACATGATGTGGTATTTTGGAGCCTGGATAGAATTTTCTAAACAAACACAATTTCAGCTGAAAAATTTTCTACTTCCTTAAGTCATCCCCTCCTCAAAACTCTCTCTAGCCTTCCAAAAGTTTCCAACCTCACTAAGTTGGTTGTTGGAATCACACTCTTAGCTGCCATCGTGTAATGAGTAAAATTAGACCAAGCCTAGGAAACAAAACTTTCAAACCTATCTCCATTCCATTATGCCTCTCTGAACAGAATTAACACTACCAAATCCTACAGAACTGCCCAGAATACTTTGTCCAGTGTACCACATGTATAGTCCCCCAAAAAAATGTGTAAAAAAAAAAAAGGAAAAACATTGTTACTGTGTCTACTGAACAAATTCACACAAATCTTGTGTTACATAATCAAAATTTTTGCTTCTAGACCTGAAAAAAACTTTACAAGAAGTTTGTAATCTTTTAGACCACTGATACAGATCTGTCAAAGACACTGCTTCCCTTGACTAACCGTGCCATGTTTGTATGTAGAGTGTCCTTTTCTTCCTTTTGGTAATGCTCATTTCAGCCCCCTGGTACAGCTACCATACCTTTGTTTTGAACTACTATTTGTTGCTTAGCTTTGCAAATACTTTATGAAATCTAAAACCACTTTGGATTGCAGCTTGTGAAAAGATTCCTTGGAAAATAAAAGTATATGGTATTGTGATTCTAATCAGCAGATCCCAGGGCCATAAACTTCAAAGAATCTTTGCAATGTGAATTTCCCCTGCTTCTGAGAGTCAGTTTTCAAGATAAACGTGGGATCTTTCGAAGACAGAGAAATAGATATCTACAGGTACCAAGGTACAATTTGCATATTTAGAAGCAATAGCATTTTTTTCTAATTTAGTGATAAAATCTAAACAGATGGTCAAACAGGGCAGATGATCTGCTAGGCATGAATCAGTCCTGTGACTTTGCTGTTAAGCAGCTCTAGATGGGCATATATACACAAACTGCAGTGACTCACAGCAGACACACAGCAAGCAATGAACACTCAAACCCACTTTTTATCTATATTATCCTAAAAAAACTTGGAGGGTTTAAGTTATTTTTAGAAAATTATGCTTATTTAGTACTCAGGATCCTTATACAGGTGTGTTTCACTGTTTCACAGCAAGGAAAAGAAATGGGAAAACTGGAGCTTTTAAGTTATCATAATTGTAGCAACTTAATGCAAGTGCAACTGCTAGGATGTTCCGGAAGTGAAGGAGCTGTGAACTGATGGCATGTAATCTTCCAGGCAGAATGGAAATAGCGTGGCAGCAACTTCCTCAGCTGAGACCTCCTGAGCTCTGTAGATGACTTCAATGGATGTAGGTACTCCTTCTTCTGACAGAAGGGACATCTTCCCTCTGTAAACTCATTCACACAGAACACCAGAGGAATCTCCCTGCTATTCCTTTACAGGCAAACTCCAAAAACACATCAACACTCCTGAGAGAGCACTGTAGGGCAGGGAGATGCTGCAGGGGAAGGAGATGATGGGAATTCCACTGCCATTACAAGGCAGGAATATCTATTTCTACATACTATTATAGCAATTGGGTCCACCTGAAGCTTAAGATATAACCCAGTCATGTTCTTAACAATTTAAGATGAAGACTATCCAGTCTTTGTGTCTATAGATATCTATTCCTGAACCATTTTCTCTGGTTTGCCCCTTTTCTTATGTATTGTGCTACCATTGCTAGAGCAGTAGAACTCCAGCAATGATGGGATGGGGAGTGATGGAGTAGCTCTGCTACACCTTCAATTAACTTCAGCTTCACTGTGTCAATTAAGAAGAAAAACTGAGGCCACAGTCAGGACTTTGAGCTGTCTTATCCTACCATAAAACTACATAAGGGATATCTTAACAAAAATTTCCTTTTTCTTTTCCTTATATTATTTCCCATTGTCTACAGTAAATCAGCACATGACAAAAAAAAAAAAAAAAAAAAAAAAAAAAGCAATATCCATTAGCACGATGACTGTAATTCTGCTTTCAGTGGAATCTGCCTCCTCCCAAAAACAGTGATATCTTCTCTCCCCACTTTTCAAAACAGGCCAGTATTTCCCCCAGCTTGATGACTTGCTTCAGCTTGCTTTTCAGCCCTTCTGAAGTGTGATCCAAATCCCCTTGCTTATGAAGGCAATCCAACATTCTACCTCCACCACCAAGAACTAGCCCATCTTTTAGTAATCACTGTAGCAGGACTCAAGAAATTAAATTGCACTTAGTGAATTTAAACATACTACAGACAAAGGGGTTAACTCCACAAATGTGAAATACTGTCTACTACCTGAGCCGAGACATATAAATAACTTTAAAAGATTTTTATAAAATGCAAAAAAGCAGCAAAATGCTACTCTTCAGTTATTTTTGAAAGCCATAATTTTTACCACTTCTACTGCACTTAATGACATTCTTATTAATAGCAAAGTATGTGTGCTCTGCATGGAATGTCCTCTGGCTTTCTGCTCCGTTTCTGCTTCACTTCCAATTCTTCTTTCCTGTCCATCTCCTGTCCAGGGTTCACAGTCTCCCCTGGGATTATTCAAAGATCTTTCCAAAAGCAGGAAATACTTCTAAAATGCTGACTGCCAGGAAGCAGCTTCAGTCGCAAATCTGCCTAAGAGTTAATCTGAATGTGGACTTGTTTTTAACCAAGCTGCAGTCATCAGATGTGATCAGGATACAGACACACTCTTTAAGAGCAAGCTCAGCACTGTTTTTACTGTTTTACCTACGGTTCATCAACACTGTAGCTGCTGGAAGCACCAAGACAACACAATCCACTCTTCGACAAGTCATTACAATCTGGAGTGGGAAGACCTTTCTATGCCTTTATGCAAAGCCAGGTAATTAATGCAACCTCAAATAGAACTGTAAAAGGGAAACAGTCGAAGTTAATCATGCTCAGCAGTAGGTTTTTAAGCACTTCATCACTGATGATTTTTAAAAGGTCATATAGGTCACACTTCCCTAATAGCATTAAAGTTACACTTGACAAGCTCATATTCAGTCTCCTGTCCCAGACACAAATTTGTGATAAATCAGGTCTGAATTACCTCCTCTAAATAACAGCTTACACAGGTAAGCAACTACAGAAAGATTAATTCAGATCTAATTTACCTACACATATTAAAAATTCAAGTTATATATATGAAGGCAAGGGCCAGATTTAGTCTCAGATGGAGCAGCTGTGTCTGACAATGTGAAACCAACTTAAATAACCAGATGGCACACACCATGTCCATGTATACAGAATGGACAAAACAATAGGATATTTATTTCCAACCTTGAAAAAAAATCTCAAACTAAATTGAAAAAGCAATCACAAACTAAATTAAAAAGTATTTAAATGCCTTTTTTATTTAAAATGCCTTTGTTCTAGGGAAACTGAAATTATCTTGAAGTCAAAATGTAAGCTCAGCTGTGTTGTGCAATGATTCCATTAACCTTGCAATCAAGCATTAAAGTCAATGCCACTCTTTGGATTTCCCTGCTGCAGGGGAAAATGTAAATGTAAGGTCTGTGCTTTACCTTACCAGAACCAATGAGTAAAAGCCTCACAACTAAACTTCTACAACTAATAGCATAAGAAACTAAAGTAGCTAGCATATTGCAAAAATTCCTCCAATAACTTTTTAATGATTAACCTCATGCTCACAGGTTCACAGTCTTTCACACTTGTTCTCCCATGCATTCAATTAACATCTGCTTTGAACAAGTTAAATAGAATCTTAATGTTTTCTGCATGTACCAATAAAGCAACTCTGCACCCCTGCTCACTGCCTCACAGAATGAAGAAAACAATTAGATACTGCAGTTTTATTCAACTCCTTTTCCTTATGCCTATTTTCACCCCAGAAAACACGTTGAACTAAGATTAATGTTTTGTTTAAACTGCACCCAGCAAGCAAAGAGGAGGCGCTATTTTTAAATCATTGCCCTACTGTTAGAAACCCCTCATCTCCTGTATAAGTTATTCTATTCTAAACAGAAAAGACTAAATCAAAGCAACACATCATAGTATCACCAGCTCTGGGACCAAGGGTACTTTTTCTGCCATACAGGGTCTTTACTGTGTGTAAAGTCTGTCCCCCTCCGAGTGAACTGAAAGGATGATTTTCGAGCTGAAACAAATGACAACCTAGGGATTGCATTTCAGTAGGTCACAGCCCCATTCTAGGTGTAATGCATTTAAACACACAAATAATCCCTCTTGTCAAATGTTCCTAATTGACGCCTGATGTGTGGCATCTTCAGGAAAGGAGTTCAGCAAAAAAGAAGCATTACAAACACAGAAAATATTGGATGGGGGAAGGAACCAATGACAGGAATGTATGACTGGCTGTCCAGAAAAGCAGTTACTTAAACAACAATATACTTTATCTTAGACAAATGCTGAATTTTAAACAGATGCTTTTGCTTTTGTGGCAATATTGGTTCAGAAGCCACAGCAGCCGAAGAGGATGACACTTGATTCGTCTCCAGCTGCATCACAAGATGGCAACACCCTCATTCATAGGACCAGCAGTGAGTGCTGGTTGGGTTTCAAGCTCCAAATTTCAGTAAGAGATATGAGCTCCTGGAAAAATCCAGGCATATTTTACAACTGGCAAGCATATGTTGACCTGTAATTCAAACTGAGCTGGGATTCTCTGAGAGGTTTTAGTTCTTTTGTTTACATTTGACATCCTGCTCTTTGCTAATATCACAAGGACACCAAAGCAGATTTAGTTCTAAATCCTGCAGATTTAGATTTAGTTTGCTTAGAAAACAAGGCTAGATTTTCCATCACTTGTGTTTCCTTAGTCATATATGCGTCACAATGAATAAAGTATCAGTAATATCAAGCTCAGTCATGTCCTGGGAATGACTTATAGATAGCAAAAAGAGAAAAACCCTTTAATTCAAAAATTGAATTGGTTTGAATGTGAACCTTAAAATTAATTTTTTATACTTAGCGGCCCCTCATGGAAGAAAAAGGATACGGGTCACTTACTGCATCATCAGTAACGCTGATCAGGCTTTGGAAGGGAAAGAAGCAGCCGTGTGCTGACCTCATTAAAAGCAACAATATTTAACCCATTTATATCAACACTGACAGAATATTTCACTGGGCCCTTTTGCGATTGCACTCCCATAAATTATGGATTTCCAGTCCTCTAATTCTTGACATTTGCCCTTGACTGTTCATATTGAATCACTGGAATTGGAGGAGAATCAACAGACATGAGGAGAGAACCTGGTCCTTTCTATTTCAAACACTACTAAAACAGGAGTTCAAGACTTTCTTGTGCTGCCTCCCATCCACAAAAACATGGGGGAGATTCCAGCAAAGCACTCAGGAGACACAAAACTAGCATTTCTCCCAACACCTCCATGAACACAAAACCTAAAATATTCCAGTGTAAGAGCCTGAGAAAAGAGATGTGAGACTCCATGCAGCTCTTCAAAATGCTGTTTATTGCATACAGCAGTCCAGGGTTGTGTATGACAGCCACGCCCACAGCTGTCAGCTCCAGCTATAGGCAAGCCTGAGGACCCTTTAGTTCTGGTTACAAAGCATTATATATTTTTCTTTGTTGAGCATCTTAATACATAACAATCAATCAGCATCATATACAACACCTTTACTATTACCTATAGCCCATCATAACCACTATCATTACCATATTGTGGTCAATACTATCCAATCACGAGTTAGTATGTTACAGTTTAAACTGAAATCTGCTAAGTCTAAGTTTAAGCTAAGTTTAAGATAAATCTACTTTGATGTCCTTGTGATATTAGCAAAAAGCAGGATGTCAAATGTAAACAAAAGAACTAAAACCTCTCAGAGAATCCCAGCTCAGTTTTCTTGCACTGCAAAATTCTTAGACTTTTTTTCTACTTGCCACATTGGTTTGTCTGTTTGCCTATGGTATCTTTCTGCCTTTCCTAAGACCTATTCTGCTTGGTAAAAACATCTTTTTTGTTTGTGGTCAACGTATCCTTTGCTCTAATCATAAAACCTCCTTCCAAATCGACTTAACCTGTGCTTTCTTAGCTGTCCAGTAATGACTGGCTCAGCAACTGTCAATTTAGACATCTATTGTTCTTCTATATCAAAACTTTCCTCCATCTCTATTCCGTTCTCAGGTTCTTCATTCAGAGAGCTTTCTGCCAATCATACATATATGTGAAAATTTCTTGTCAAACTTTCATCTTTTCCAACACTCCTGAGAAATTTACATCCAGGTGTTGAGTGTCTGGATGGCCAAGGGTGTTCAGCCCCCTACCTGTCGGCATCGCCAAGCCTCAGGGCCGTGCTGCGCTGCAGCGTCTCCCGCACCGTGGCCATGCCTTCAGGCAGCCGGTTCAGCCGCCGTGTGTACAGCCCCAGCCCGCCGTCCGTCAGGTACCTGACAACAGAACGCCGTGTTCAGTATCGCAGTAAAAATTCACTTATCACAGGAGTACCTATGTTGCGGTTTCCCCATTCTTAAGTTAAGGATGTTACACGAAATTAGAAGCAAGCAAAAAGTCATTCTTGATTACATTGGCAGTATCCTCCACTGTATTCTCCATTACACCTTGCATGTGCTCTCATCACCAAGACTCGAATTTCAACATAAATGTGGTAAAGGATGCTTAAAGAAAACCTAACTTTCATTAAGGAACCCTATATGGAAGTAATTTAATATTTGTGAGTGCTATCATTAATGATCCCTTCTTGCCCAAAATATACATGGTTTGTACCACCCTGAATTTTTCTGCATGGACTAGAACACAATCAAAATTTCAAAACTTTTACAAGTAAAGCACAAAAATCACATTAACTTAATCCCTAGATTTTGTCAATGAACAATATACCTAAAGTATTCCACAACTTACAGAAATCATCATGGATGAAAAGATTTTTGCAGCCTTCTTTTGGTTCCTACATTCTAATCTGGCTACAACTGTGACCTAGAGACACGGAGACACCTGCATTTAAAAATTAATATTTACTATTACTATTCTTAGGCATTAATAAGTGCCAGGTGTACATATGACACTTCAGAAATTGCTAAGATAGCACATTTCTTGCCTTCTGGTTCAGACAAATGAAAAATTAATGTTAAATTGAACACAGATGCCAGGCAATGGCACGGAGCGAGCCCTGTGTTACTACCATCAG
This sequence comes from Anomalospiza imberbis, assembly GCF_031753505.1. Lineage (NCBI taxonomy): Eukaryota > Metazoa > Chordata > Aves > Passeriformes > Viduidae > Anomalospiza > Anomalospiza imberbis. Next base: position 52,239,287 of record NC_089686.1, on the reverse strand, counting down.
TTCATCAGCTCATGTAGGTGTACATGAGCAGCACTGACAGCTGAGTGAACACACTGTGAAGATTTTCACATACCTGAGACTGAAATAGCTCCAACAACCCCGGCACTACTGTCGCCGTTTCCAGCACACTGCTGGATAAGCACCATACCCCACAGAGACAGGAGCTGATAGCACTGTATCTCCTCAATCCCTTAGCCACCCTTAGCAAATCGACAGCAGAACACAGAATAATATTCAGATACTCAAGACACCTTCCTCTGGCTTAAGAAAGCACACAGCTTTCTCCCTGATAGTGAGACAACCCTCAACCACAGCAGAAAAGAAGCGAGATCTCACTGTGCACATGTGCTTTACCCAACCCAAATTTGATTCCTACATTTATAAAAATGAGATGGTGAGAAGTTGGTAAGCCTTGCCCAATCTGCTGATTAGCATTGCAGTTCAGTGTATAAATCTGTACAGAGCCATCCCAGCAGCAACCCAGGAGTCTCTGTAGAATCTAACAAAGAGGTTGCCAAGCCCATCAAGTCAGACACAGGAGTATTCCCCATTCAGCAAATCTGTGGGGATTCTCCCAACTCATAAACAAAGACTGTAAAAAACACGAGGAGCAGTTGCATTGTAGCAGGTAGAACTTGCCTTAGGTTTATCATTCTAACTTGTGTTTGACAGTTTATAAATATTTTATAATGGAAGAATGTTTTTTTCTTAAGCTACTAAAATAAAGGGGAAGAAGAGAAAAATGGAGCTTCAGACCACAGTGTTATACAAACATGCAAATAGTATTTTGCAAAAGCATCTAATGTACATGTGCTAATTGGTTTACTGCAGCTACTTGTCTGCACACAAAACAAGTTTCTGTATGAATACTCTTTGCATGTGTGCTGGAAAACACAGCTTCTGGCTTTGCTGTCAGATTCCTGGCATATTTGTCTTTTGATAAAAAAGATCTGTTACAGCTGAAATAGATTGTTTTTCATACCTGTCACTCAGAATATGTGGAAATAAATGTAGTACTCTAAAGAGTTAGCCATGCTAAAATCAATGCCTTTTCACCAGCATATTTCATCTTCTACACAGAAGCCCAGCAAGCTAAAAGATTAGAATAACATTGCAGTAGCTCAAATTGAAAACTGGTTTCAAGCACTGATAAATCTCACATGAACCAATGGAAGATGGATGGCTTTAGCACCTCTGACAACTAGATCATTACACTTTTCTAAACAAGTCCATGTGAAAAAGCACAGCCATGAACAATGACTTTTACCCCCATAAAGTAAAAGACTACCCTCCTCATATTCTTACCAATAAGACAAGTTTCTTACATGCCAGAACAACACAGAATAGACTTCTGTATTTTGAAACAGACGTGCAGGCTTGTGTAATCACAGATAAAAAGCTTTATATCTTATTTTTATTTCACACAATATCCTATACCCAGGAATGTTTAATTCAGAAAAGATGCCAAAACCAATGATGCCTGGAGTCCTGCATGCAACAGCAAAGTGAAGGAAGAAGGAAAGGCTCTGTACTCTAAAGTCTGTGGAGAACAACACATTTAAAATACATACATTTTAAAATAAATGAAAAAAACCCTTGTAATTATCCATTGGTTAGCACAGAGGAGATTCAAAGCTACTGATGCCACAAACCTCCAGCCATTGCTTTCATTTCCTTTGTCTCCACTCCTTCAAACTTCAACTGTCTTGGCTTTAAGAAACTATCTTGCCCTTATGAATACATTATTATTGCTGCAGATTTTTGCTTTATGGTAAAGGAGAATATACTGAAGGCACATTTTCCTAAAGAAAATCTTCCAGTGTTTTAGTCAGGGGGAAACAAGACCAAGGAAATATTATCCTGTATACAACTGTAACAGTACTCAGAGTTATTGGAATTTATTGTCCTATCACATCCACACAATGTGGAACCCAAGAATATTAGCCTCTCCTCTACAATGACACATTGCAGTCCAAACAACTGTACTAGGCCTAAGTGTGATTTATCAAACTTTTCATATTAAAAATCATTACAAAATTTACACTAAAGTCTTGCTAGCTTCCTGACTGCTAAGAATTCTGCAAACACATTCAGTGAAAAACAGGACTTAGAAGTATTCTTTTACCTGCCCCAAAATAAGAAAAAGTTTAAATATATTATCTAGGGAAAAGCATTGTATCCAGACTCTGACTTTTATAGAGATAGGTAAATTGTAAAAAAAATTTAATCTCACAGATGCTTTATGAATGGGAGCAACAGCCAGAGAGGAATGACTGCCTTTAATGAAGCTCAATATAATAATATTTAATAAATGGACAGTGAAGAAGTGATGAGGTTGGTTAAAAGGAGTTTCTGATCTTTCCAGGAATTAATGTACAAATACTCATGACTACAGCTTTGCTCTTCATCAGCAAGGAAAAAAAAACCCAACCAAATTTCTGTCAATATGAAAAGACTCAGGTGAAACAAGAGCAGTATTATGCATTTCTAGCATACAATTAGGACTTCTAGCCCACTTTCTAGATTACACTTTTTTCGTATTAGAAAGTGGCTCTCTGCCCTGCATTACAGGCATAAAGTAATTTGCTTTGGACAACCTGGACCTTTAAGCTTCTCTTTTCTTTAGCCAAAAACACCCTTTCTGTGCCTCTCAAATTTTGAGTGTCGTAACAAGCCCTTCCAAGTGTAATATTTTTAGGGTATTTCTGATACTGAAGTGATTTATTCCCCTTTCCTGAAAGGCACACTGAGGAAACAGGAATGGGTTATGCCAAGGATCAGCCAAATCCAGTGGTCTGAATCACTTGACTCCTGTCTGCACTCCCTACTAACTGACAGATGCAGCCAGCCAACAGCACACTTAGTTTTATGGTCTGACAACTCTACTACTTCATTTATATTAATTTCACTCCTTAATGCATGAATATGAATTTTCCAAGTTTGAAAATAGATAGTCAAGGGAAAAGCATTCTTTATTTAAAGATGAGGAAGAGAAGGAGCAGCAGGTAAATCAGCAACACACAACAGACCAGGCAAGCCTACCCTGACCTGCTCTGGATCCTGTAGCTCCATAATCCCAATCCCACAAGCAGGAGAACAGCAAAGTGCCTTAAATGGGACCTGACTCTGGCAGCTCAGGTGCTCCTGCCTTCCTCTTTGTGTTTTGGATTACAGGCTGGTGTGGAAAAAGCTCCCCAGGTGTCTCCTGGGCAGAGGACTTGCCCAGCAACCCAAAAGCTTTAAACCTGAAGAAACAAAAAGCTTGAGGGAATTATTTTACATATCAACATCAGCTTTGACATGAGGAAATGTTTTCTTATTGATGTAGCAGTAACACTGTTATCCTTAATGCTTTCCTTTAAATCTCCATTTTCACTAGGCTTCATCTGTCTCATCATTAAAGTCAGTTAAACAAGATCAAGAGGCTTAACGAGCTTTGAGTATCAAAGAACAGCTCTGACTTTGCCAGTGCTAAAAACCCACAGCAGAGAATTCCCCAGTTTCTGAAACAGTTTCTGTTTCTGAAATATGCTGAATGGGATCAAAACCATCCTGTTATTGCAACTATGAATATGTCCTAAATCTGACTTAAAAAGAAATGCTACCCTAACAGATGGGTGAGGACAACTGCAAATTTCTCAGTTAAGTATCAATTTGATCTGCATTTTTCATCATAACACTGACATTAAACCATATGGGCTTTTCCCATGTTTATATCCCCCAAAGTCTTTCCAATCACTATTCTTGCCTGACTTGAATCAGTACTTGGTAAGTACTTGATCTCTGTAGCCAAAGGGTTGGACACAGACACTGTCTACAACCTATGGTTGGTTTAAATTCCATTATTGATCCCTGTAAATTTCAACAAGAACATTCAAGAACAGGATTAGGTCCTGAGGTTGCAGGTAGGTGCTCCAATACAATGCCTAAATCCCTAATATTAGACCAAATATTACAGTTCAGAGTCACAGAAAGGCAAACCTATCGCTCAATTAACAAAATTGAATTTATATTTAAGGTAGCCTATAATTTATAAATTAATAGACTTTTACCCATAACCAGTAACTATTTATAATTAACAAACTAATGAATGAACTATGAATTGTTTTGCTGATGCTAACCAAAACATGGAGTAAGACCTGAACAAATTACTTGCGGACTCAAAAATCCTAATCACTGCAGGAAGGGAGGAGATACTTGTTCTACCAACAGGTAAGACAGGAAAAATGAGAATATGCAAAACTTAGTAAGTATATATTAGTTTTATAGCTTATTTAGACAAACCTCTCACGTGTAAATCACTAATAGCATAAATGGTGCTGCTTATTCAATCTAGAAGCGAAACAAGTTAATCTCATTACCTACTTAATGCTCAGACCTTTTTTCATGAGAAAAAAAAAAAAGAGAAATCTGCAGAAATAAGTGGCTTCTGTGAAATCAATACTCTTCTGTCTGGAGATGTATTAAAGCTGCCTGGCACATAAGTCCTTCAGCAGCCATCAAATAACAATTTTTGGGCACCACTGTTCGAGGCTAGTTTTTTTTCCTATGTCTTCTTGTCTTCAAGCAGTCTGCAGGCAAGGAATTTGAAGGACAGCGCAGCCTGTAAGGGAGTTGGGTGGCTGCTGCTCCTCCACATCCATCCCCACATCCAGAACAACAGCTTCTGACAAGAGCTTTTGAAGAAACCAGTTTCCTGTGGAATGAGCAGTCTTAGATACACATAGTCAAAGAGAAGCTGTCAATACTTAAAAGAATATTAGACTGAAAGGAAGTGTCTCTCATATGGCTGCAGCCATTCCTGTTCCAGAGGAGAGTCTCCAGTGCACTCTTTCCAACACTCACTCCATCTGTCAGCCAAGGGCACCTTCACCACAAATTCACCTTCACCTCAAGGAGGAGACCTGCTCCACCATGGCTTTTAAAACTCCTTTTAAAATCTACTCAGCCCAGACAGACTGGGCTGGAGTCAGACTGGAAAGCACTCAAGAGGTCAATCCTTTCACGTGTGGAAATGCCACTCTGGACCCCCAGGAAACACAAGTGGAAACTCACACCCACCAAGCACCACCACCACCAGGCTGCTAGCAGCTGAAGGCCCACCAGAATCAGGCAGCTGTTCAATGGGGCTTTGCATGTGCCAATTTTAATTTCAATGCCTAAATTCTTTCTCAGAGTCCATTTCAATGAAAATCATAGAACTAAGCTATAGAATAAGTGATCCATTTTCCACCACCCTCCTCAATTCTGTTCAGGAGAGGAATGACCTGTGACCAAACAGGATTAAGGAGGGAGTGCAGCTTCTCCAGAGGCTCTCAGCAGCATCACAGCAGAACAAGAGTAACTCCACCAGCGACTTTGGATTATTCCCTCCTGCCCACTCTTTCCCTGCAGATGACCCACATCGACACAGTGTGAATGACTGCATCCCCCTCTACTGGCTAGCCCCAGACTGGGACCCTATTTTGTCCCTTAGAAGCTGTCCCTTCACTCAAATTACAACAATCTGTTGGCACTGATGCAGCAGTTCAAACACTGCTAAGGTGTTTCTTACAGAAGAAAGCTCAAAATGGCACAACTGCTATTAAACTGTATTTTGGTAATTGCTAACATTAGGTCAGTGTGTAGAAGTAAGCAAAAATACAAAACACCACAACTATTGCATTCATTTCATTGGTTAATATTACACATGACCTAACATGGGTATTTTACTATTATACTGAAAAAAAGCTGATGTATAAGGTTATAACTCATAGGCCTACATTGTCTTCCTATGCTGAATCACACTGCAAGAAAGGTTCTCTGAGAGCGTGTGATCTGAAATATCACTTGAGATAAATGATAAACACTGTCTTATTGATGAAGCTGACACAAGAACTACTCCTGAAGTGAGGGCAATATTTAGGAATACTTAAAACAATATACAAAATTCATAATATTGAATATGCTTGTGCAATATCATACTCAAGTCTCCTGCAAAGAACTGCAAGTACAGTTCTTGGAATAAGAATAATATCTGTATTGAAACATTTGCCATAACTTTTTCTTTTCATTTTTACAGCACCAAGTCATCTCTGACTTTAAATCCAAACTCAGTTGCAACCTTGTTTGCTATAAAGTCAGAAGTTAATGCTTCCTTATTCCTTTTCATGAAAGTCAAATTTGTGAGTTTGCTTGCCCAACCCCTTCATTACTGGTGTTAATTATCCATTTACCATATATAGGTACTATTCTGCAATGTTGAAAAGATCACAGTGTAGAAATAGTCAGCTCTAGAAAGATGAAAGGCAGTTCAAATAAACACTCTGCTGAAACACAGAAGAAAAAAAAAATAAACCTCCTAATGAGTCTTAGTCATGTTGAAGTGCTAGAGCCTTAAAAGGAATGCAGTTTCACCCATCCACTGCATTTAGATGAAAGCTTGTCATTAAAACCATATCATTTAAAGAGCAGCGTCCAGTAAATCACTAATACACTGTAACCCAAAGTGTACAGCAAAAATACAGCGGTAATAACTATGGAAAGAAATAGGTCAGAAAAGCCTAGAGACAAGAGCATTGAACCAATGCACAGGTTACCCAAATTCTCACTCAGCCCAAGATCAGATCAGGCACCCCTGATTTCCAGCTAGCCACAAGTTACCTGGAGCAGGAACCACTCTTGCTGCAGACAGCTTAGAAGGAAAGGGTTTCTCTCACTCGCTGTTACCAACAACAAATTCTCATTAGCAGCAAACTTCAGAGTCCTCCTCCTCCTGTGAAACCTCAGCCCTACAGGAGGTCTTTATGCCACCTGTGACCCTGACATCTAAAGAAAATGCGTCACTGTCTGACTTTTAAATACAACAAAACCAAGGAACAGCTGCAATAATCCTACAAATACCACCTACACTTAACACTTCAACATTTAGTGAAATCAGTCCTCAATTTCAGCTCTCTTTTGCCTCCCAACAGATGTAACTCCTAAATGTAAGCCAACTTCAGAACTCTATTTCAATGATGGTTGAAGTCCATGAAGGGCACAGTGCTTCTGCACGAGTTTGAGATCTGAGCAGAGGCAGGGGCAAAGTCTGAGTCTCCAGCCTGAAGTGGCCTGTTCTTCCTTTTTAGCATCCTTCATGCATGTTCTGAATTCAACTGCTTCCAGTGCTTGTAAAACAATTCCCAGGGAGCATAAAGGAGCATAAACAAGAAGCAGTCATAACCTTATGAGGATAGTGCATGCAAACACATTAAGAGGTTGTGGAAACAGAGATGTGGAGTGGGAGTATATCACCACCAAACCATCAAATATGGGGAGATTAATAAAATAATAAAATGTATCCCCCCAACAATAACCACTGCACGCACAGGAAGTGGCTGCAAAGAGAATTTTACCATGGTGCCCCAGCCACTGTTGAAACACAGCTGGAACAGCAATGTTTCTGAAAAAAATTATTTTGACAAAGGTGTTTTTGCAGACCCAAAGCCATTTCCTGAGAAAACTTGTGACCAGCACTAATCAGTATATCCACGCTGTTAATTCTGCATAGAAAGCTGCACACTTAAGGTAATGAAAACAGGGACAGAGGATTAATCAAATGAAAAGAAAATAATTATAAAAGGCTTTTTTTTTTTTTTTTGACCAACAGCCCTGTTGCTGCAATAAGAGATATAAAGGAAATTAACATCTCATTAGAGAAAACTGGGGCTAAGGAGACAAAAACAAAGGCAGCAATATGTATGTTAGTAGCCAGAGGGAGACTGAAGCGGGCAAAAACCTTCTGAATAAATGCAAAAAATCCATGAGAATGAACATCCCCACCTTGACAACCTTTGGGGTAGAGAGGGGAGGCAATTTTGGGCTCTGAGGTGCTACCTTCCAATGAGGCTCTGAGCCTTCAGCTCAGCCAGCCACCAAAAGGAGTGGGTTGGGGGCTCACTCCCCAGCTCACACAAATCCTGTTCCTGTTGCTTCATCACTGGGTTATGTTTTAGACCCTAAAAAAAGGCAACTTATTACCTTTGATCCACCCCCTGGAGACTTGCTTAGTTTAAGAGCTGTTCTCTGTCCCTTTGGCAAAGATTCTCTTCCTTAACCCTAAGAAAGCAATCCCGGTGTCTGCCAGAGCTCTGCTTGAGCAGACTCATTAAGGGAGGCCAAACGAAGCTTCCTATGACCCAGTACATTTCAGAGAAAGCACCAGGATCACAGGGCTAAACTAGTTTTTCTTGGCTATTGGATTTATTTTGGCTGTAACAAATATTTTGGCTTCCTTCCCTATCAGTTTGCCAGTGAAAACATAGATCCAAGGTTTTCAGACTCCGGGATTGTAGCAATTCTGAAAAATGACAAAGTGAAACACATACCAGCTAATAAAGAGGTATTCATGCTGTAAATACCCTCTTGTGCTGCTCTGCACAGAGTGTAGCTTGGCTTCTGGAAATGTTGAGCCTGTTTGCCCTACCATTGATCTTGGTGATTTGCTCTGCAGCAAGTCACACAGATGCTTTCTTTACAAGCAACCTCTCTGATTTCTAAGCAGTTTACTAGTTCTCTCCCACAAAAACACAATGCCATCCTATTTCTTCTTACTATTTGAATTAAACAGACATTGGGGAACATAACTTATAGAAAAGGCTACCAAACATCTGTTCACACTGGAGATGGCAACCCAGTGTCATTAGGGGTCACTAAAGGTAACAACCTAATATTTTTATCATTTTCCATTAATATTGGAATGCTGTTATTGCAATTTAATACTGCAATATTCCCTTCTCAAGGAATCCAGTCACATGACTACCCTCCATAGACTGCAACCCCAGGCTTGTGGGACTGCTTGTAGCGACACTCCCTCCAAATGTTCACAAGTGCAGCAAGTAGAGGAACCCCAAACTGCCCATCTCCAAACCCTGTCCACAAGCTGGAAATGGAGCTGCATCTTTCCAACAATGGATTTACCTACAATACCAATTCTGTCCCTGGAAATTATTCAATGACTCCAACAGTGCTATATGAATTGACAAATCAACTCACACGATTTAGCAAAACAGACTTCTGTAGCTAAAGGCAAAAGAAAAACTTACTTGTACACACTTCTTGTCCTAAGAACCTTAAACTGAGATCTCATTTTTCAGTATGTGGCTACTACATGAGTAAAGAGTGAAAAGTATCTCACTCCTTTAAAAACTAGTGGGGGAAATAAGAGTCAGATACTCAATTAAAGAAGTCCCAGCACTCAAGGCCAGGAGTGAGGTAGGGTACAGTATATGACTCTTCTGCTATGTTAATAATTCTGAGTATATAACTCACTGCTTTGGTGACAGAGGTACCAACTGGCAAAACCATTTTCTTACCCAGAATCTAAACACCATTTTTGTACTTTCAGACTATGGATACTCCCAATTTTTACCCTGTAGGATGACTGGACACAGAAAAGGAAATGATACACAGAGATGAGCAAAGTTACAGATTTCTCTGGCTAAATAATTAATAAATTTGTCAGCTTTTCTATTATTTCCTTTTCTTCAACCTGGAATCTGAGTTTTATACACTAAGTAAAGGTCTGCAAAGACTGGGGCTCCTCTCTGAGCAGCAGAAGGCTGAGCTGACACAGTTCTGCCAGGGGCAATTCTCAACTACCACTCAAAGTATTTTATGGAAACCACGGTGCTACTTAGAATTTACTTTCCTCACTTCCAGACCAAAACTACAGCCACAAATTTAAATAAAACTCATAGTCCAGAGGAAAAGCAGTAACTGTTCCTACAATAAACATTACAAAATCCATGTGCAAGTTGATTTATATGAGGAAAACACAAGGTGCTTAAGTGATTTGATGCATTATTAATGTAGCAACAGCTACTGGCGTTTTATCTAAAACAGAATTTCACATTGATTTTTGCATCAGCTACTTTACTATATGTTTCCCTAATGAAGCATATAAAGAAGGTGTCTGACTTCTCAAAAAGCGTGAAAATATCCAAATATTCATAACAGACAGAATTAATGGAGGTTTCCAGATGATGTAACTGAACCGGTTAAGTTAATAACAAAGCAGCAGCTGGATTACAGTAAGAGACATTATGTCTTTCAAAAAAGCCAACACCACTAGAAATGTCACTAATAAAAAAAAATTACAAAAAAGCAAAGGATGCAAGATGGTCCGACAAGACTGCCACAAAACATATCCAAATCAAACCAACAAACAAACAAAAAAAACAAACCCACAGAAACAAAAGACAAACAAAAACCCCCACCAAACCAAACAAAAAAAACCCAAACAAAATACCAAACTACTTAAATCTGAAAGATCATTTTTAACATCAATCCAATGCTAATGTACTTGAGCTAAGAAAAAATTACTTTTATAGTAGAAAGTAAACAAATTGAAAACTGACTTTGGAGCAAAGAACAAATGCTTTTTCCACTCAAGACAGAGATAAAAAGCTGATGTAAAAGCTTGTTAATAATTGTCTATCAGTTCATATTTCTGCACACCGACTTGTTCTTTAAATGTTTTCTAGCAGGTACTACTATTTTACCTAATGGAGATGCAAACTCATTTCCTTCCAGCAAACTAGCCCGTCTAAGTTGAGGCAGCAAAAGAGTTCAGGTAAGTGCAAAACATGCCTCACTCCCTCCATCTCGTGGGCACGAATGAATGTTGCAACCACTGTGAGTCTTGACTCTGGAAAACATTTAGTCACATGCCAGAATATCTTCACATCTAGGGATACTTTCTTAACATGCGCTTAAAAACTTGAATTTTGTTTAAATCCCTCTGTAATAACAAGCTGTCTCTCTAAAGGCCTATTAAAATGAGTAGAATATCTTTGGTATTGGCTTTTACTTCTCAAAATAATCAGGGAAATAACAGGGCTATAAACGGAACGGAAGAGTCACATGAAGTAAGATGCTAACTCACCCACTGGTGATGTCGTCAGCCCTGATGTTCTTGCCCAGCACATCGCCGTCGCTCATGTAGCCAGTGGCATCCATGGTGATGCCTTCGAGGTCGATGTCGTCGCCGGCCTTGTCAGTGATGTTCACATGGCAGATGCTGCTGCCGCGCGTGGCCAGTTGCCGCCGCAGCGGCACTGAGTACAGGTAGCGTGCGGCGCCCGGCTCGGCGCTGACGAAGCGGCTGGTGTTGCCCCGCGGCGGGTAGCCATTGCCCATGGATGGCGCGTCGCCGGCCTGCAGCCGCGGGCTGGACTGGCCCAGCCGCCAGGACAGTGGCGTTGGCCGCCCTGTCAGGCTGAGGATGCTGCGGCCGCTGATCTCGGTGGTGACATTTGTGTCAAACGTGGTCTCCAATGTGCTTGAAGGGAGAGATGTGGATAAAATCCCTTAGGGTTTTAGCTTTTATATGTTTCAAATCCTGTACTGCTTTAGTGTATAACCTTAAACTCCATATAGAGTGTTAGCTGACTGTCTTCACATTTTGGTCAGGCAAAATGATCTCTCTAGGCCTGAAATTCAAAGACACCTCACTGTCTCAGGCCCCAGAAAGTATGAGCAAACGTGAATTGAGCTGGAGCAAACTGGGCGTATATGACTTCCATTACCTGAAGCTGTAATTGGAGAATTAACTGCCAATATGTAAATGGACCAAACTTATAACTGTCTGAAAAACTTGTGGCCATCATCCATCTTGGGTGTAGCCTCTGGAAGGCTTCTGACTGCCGAAGGGGTGTCTGTTTGAAGGCCTTTAATAAATACCTACTTTATTCCCTAAATCTTGTCTAGCTTTTGTTCCAGGTGGCCACCCCAAGGCAGCAGACACACTGGATTAAATGTGGCTCTTACATGGAACACTGTGTGAGATTTCAGGTGCTTCCAAGGCCTTGAATGCTGACCAAGTTACTGACTGTACGTAACAGCACTAACAATTGACTGCTGTAGCACTCAGGGAGATCCTTTCTTTTCACTTTTCAGGTCCTTCCCCCATGTTCATAGAGAAACTCTTGCACCCAGGCCACCAGGTGCTCTACATACATGTGAGAAGACTTAAGCAGGACTTTTTAATGGATTATCCATGGTATCAAAATGTAACTTTCTCATCTTCAAGCACATATAACTCCATTACACTATGGTTTTGCCAGTCTAGGCAAGGGAGTGGGGATAATAAGGTGACTAAAGAAAATCTGCTGAAGTTCTATTTTTCTGATATATTTCCTTTTATTATCTGCATTCATGATAACTTTAACTCTGGAGATGTGTCCAGCACCAAATGAAAGCTATTCTCTACCATGAAGAGGAGTAAGTGAAAAAAGTAAGAAGAAAGGCCATTTTTTTTTCTTCAGAATATATTTTGTATACTAACAAATCAATAATGAACTATTAACTGCTTTGAAGATGTTCAAACCCAAACCAGAAAAAACAATAAATGACTCATATATTCATGAGGTATGTATATTTTTAAAAATATTGGGAATATTTATATATTAAAACCTATAAATGGAACTACACTCTGAGTTTTCAGGTCATGTGTACAGATTGCAAGACTACACCCTAAATACTCATAGCTGAATTGCAGTTAATTTATTTGAGGCTAATCCACAGCTACAACTTCTCTTACCCACATGAGCTCCTCTTTTCCTTTCCTGCTCAATTAAGTGCCACTTTTTTATTTATTGTGGGTATTAGTAAAAATAAACAGCATTGTACCATTCCCAATGTAACATATAAGCAAAAACCTCTGTATTCTCTGGTTATAGTAATTAAACCATGAAGAGCTGTCACATTAATTGAAATTTGCAAAGAAAAACAGCTTTGGGAGTTCATCTTTGCAAGCTCTGCTTCAGTTTTAGATACAAAGCCAAAACACAAAGCATGCCCCCAATAAACTCATGTAGGGCTGGGATACATAAGGCACCAAGCATTAGGTAGGACTCTGACCTCATTAGGGGCCAAACAGCTTATTCTCCAAAACTTCCTGTTCAATACTGCAAAGATCTAACTCACATAATGTTTAAATGTAATAGCAATATTTGTTTATTTACAGTATATTTTAAATATTGCTGAAGATTTCCAAATGCTGCTTTACAAAGGAAAAGCAGTGACATTCAGGGGATGACTAACAATACTAGAAGAACTTGTTTGTCCAAAGTTTGGTCAGGAATTTAAGTTATGCACTTGATAATGTGGGTCAAGCACAGTTCACCTCTTATTTAAACAAAATATTACACATAGGGGGAGAGAGGTGTAATGCACTGAAGTTACTCAACAGTAAGATGAAACATTTTAAACTGTAACTTATATTCAAACATCACCTCACACATTTAACAAGAAGTGATTTTTCTTGACCTTTGAGTCAATACACACCCCATCCCATCAATTCCTTTTCATACATCTCAATAACCAGCAAACATTATTCAAATTCTGTGCATTAAAGACAAAAATTACAAGATCAGTAACTTCCACTGTCAGTGTTAATCATTTTTCTACGGATACAGCCCAGCCAGGTGTAAGAAATGTAAAGTAGGAGCAGAATTCACAGAATGACTAGGTTGGAAGAGACCTTCAAGATCATCGAGTCCAACCCATGTCCCAACACCCCAACTAAACCATGGCACCAAGTGCCACATCCACTCTCTTTTCAAACACATCCAGGGATGTTGCCTCCACCACCTCCCCAGGCAGGCCATTCCAGAACTTTATCACCCTTTCTGTAAAAAACTTTTTCCTAATATCCAACCTATATTTCCCTTGACACAGCTTGAGACTGTGTCCTCTTGTTCTGTCAGCTGCTGCATGGTGAAGACACCAACCCCCACCTGACTACAACCACCTTTCAGGAAGTTGTAAAGAGTGGTTTCCATTTTGCCAGAAACCCAGAGGTGCCTTTACCTGTGGGTGACCTGGGTTCCCCGCAAACTGGACATGGTTTCCTCCAGGTTCTGCCGAAGGTCAGCGATGTTCTTCACAGTTCGCAGCCGCCGCGTCTCCGCATCCTCTCCTGCAGGGAAAGGAAGCCATGAGTAAGGACCAGGCAAGGAACAGCACAGAACTGAGCTGCTGCCTATGCCTGACTCAAATGCACTTTTTTCTGACTTTCTAAGCTGGTTAGGATTGAGATTCCATTCCCCTTGGCAGGCACCTGCCGTCATCACTTCCTGACCGAAATGAGCTCTGCAGGGTTACCGTCATTGCACAGTCTGCCTTTGAGATGTTGCTGACCCAGTTTAAATTCTGGTTAACTTTACACCTCATTAGAATATACACTCCATCAATACCACCCTTTCCATCTCATATATTGGCACAATTAACTTTAACCTGACACAGGCAATTTCTCCAATGCTGTGTTTTCACTAGATCTTCTTTGTCCTACAATATCTTTCCATAAACTAAACTGTGCTGACTGGTGGCTGCTCCATGCTGAGTGATGTTTCAGGTAAAATAAAAGGTTTTGCTTGTCAACATAACACAGTTACTGTTCTTAAAATGTGCTACACAACACAAAGTTGAGGGATTACTTAGTTTTCATGGCATTTAGAAATCCTGTTCTTTAAACACTTTGTTCTAAAACACATTCATGTCCTGCTCCTTAAAAGTAGAATTTATGTACACAAAAAATAAAGTCTTCCTACTGTTTCAGCATAATTTCATTTTATCAAGTTAATAATTTAATTTGTGTTTCAGCATAATTTATTTACATGCTCTCAGCTGTCAGTTCAGAAATGCTTTGGTTGCTACCTCAGCTATCTTTATAGAGTTAAATCCTCTAAGAGGCTAAAGAGAAGTGAATTTCTAGTAGTGCCGGCCTATTCTTTGTAAGCTGAAAGCTGGAACAGTAAACCTCCAAAAAACTGTCACAAAGCTTCTGTTGGGCACAGAAGGAAATTATTTCATTCTAAAGGGTTTACAAATCATGACTAAAGAAAATACTACAGTAAATGTAAAACTTTTCACATTTTGTATCAGCCTTCTCTGTATAAGTGATGCATTTATGAGCTGCCAGGATGCTGGGCACCCACACAATTGCTAGTTTAGATGGATATCTATATACTACACACATCAGAGGTGTGAAGAACCAGATAAAAAAAGCTGTTGGGACTTTGTACATTCTCTGCTTTAAATTTCATGTTTCTAAAAGACGCCAGTTGGTGGCACAGAAAAACCCACTCACACACTGTTGCCTACAAAGCAGCAGTGCTACAAACTACTGACCAAAGTGCTTAGCCCCCATGTGAGCATTTTTCTTTTAATCAGTCTCTAGTCTCTGGGAAATCATCTCCCTGAGTTACAATTCACTTAAGCCAGAGGGTCAAACAATTATGGTCTGGCTGGACTGAAAACATCCACCTAACAAGACTGATTACTTTAGCCAGTGGGTCCCTGGGACAGAAAACATTTTCTATACTCATGGATAAACAAATTTTTGTAGTAAAAAACATAAAATATTTATAGGCCTTTAGCTTAACAAAGGTCACAATGCTCTTTTACAGATCATTTCTCTCATGGATATGAAAGCAAATGGTAGGTAACTTCTTAGGAAAATACACAGGAGACAAACTAAAGCAATTTCTACTGAGATCCCTCTTATGCCTAAATTGATACCAAATTTTCACTTAAATGACATTCCACTGCTTAAATCAAAAGTATACTTTAAAGACAGATATTGGATAGTTGGCTCCTAGAGCTTAATTCTGAAATCACTTAGCTCCTCATGAGCAGGCAGCGTCCTTAAACAATTCTGCTTCCATTTTTCCCTACTCATGCTCTATTTTGTTTTATATGTGCTTTTAAATTAATAGCATCAATAGCTGCTATGCAGGAAGAGAAGATATCTGTGCCTTATTTCTTCTAATTCATTTGGGCTGAGGGACTGTTTTGTTTAGTTTGCTCTGTTTCCCCCAAGTCCCCTCTATGGATGCTGCTGTCCAGTCTGGTTGTGCACAGCTGGTGTTTGCATCTCCCTTGTTTGAGTTTGTCAGTTGTCTTCTGCCTCTGGATCCCAAAACTTACATATTCTAGTTGAGTAATAGTCTGTACTTACATAACATCTGTCATTAAAGACTGAAGACCTTTTGTGATCTAGAAGTTCTCAGTTTGCAGGCTGAAATGCATCCAGCCCAGCCAATATGATGGTTAAGAGGTAAGGCTAAAAAAGTTTAAGCAGCTGGACACTGTGTTTTTTACTTGCAACTCTCATATTTAAATATGAACACAAAAATGTTCTCAAGGATTTTATCCCTTGTGCTTTTTATCTGCCTTTTAAGTACTTAATCCACCTATGTATAAATTGCACACACAGATATGTTCACTTAGGCATTCCTGCAGCCCCTGTCCTCATCAGTGACTCTGCCTCTCACCTTTGCCATCAGCACACAGGCAGCATTGATAGAATATGCAATGCAGCATGAAATGAATCGCATTGTGAAACTTTTAGCCACATCACTTTTCCAAGGACGGCATTTGGTTTTAAACCCCACATTAAACTGGGGGACACCAAGACTAAGCAGATGGAAAAAACCTGAGAGGTCCTATAGATGAGATATCCTGCAATAGCACGCAGTAAGCAAAGTCATAAATATTGCTGAAATGGGGACAGGAGGAGATCAGATTGTGACTTTAAAAACAGATTTTAGATCACATTAGTAGAATCTAGTATTTTCTGACAGAATATGGTTGCAGAAAATAATTTTGTTATATTGGTAAGCTTGATTTTTTTTTCTAAGTAGCATATACTTCTTACAGTAGCAGGAATTCTAGATAAATATACCAGATACTTTCTAATTTAGACAACTCATATTCTAGCCACAACCAGTTTCAGCTTCTGTATGCTGGACACAATAGAGTGTAGTTGGATTTTGGTGCCCGACTCTTGCAAAGGCTGCTTCTCAAATTGATCAGATTCATGTGAGTGATATTAAGATTCTTCCAAAAACATCAAGGAAATGAACACAGTCTGTTCTGTAAGCTCTGAAATGAAGTTTTTAAAACTAAACAATGCATATGAAATGCTTGAGAATGCTTAGGATCCTTTTAGTAGTTTCATGATAAAAGATGCTGCACATCTCATTAAGCAGGCAGAATTCCTGGTGATTTCAAGAAATTTGGGGAGCGCACCTGTGCTGAAATTAAGCATCTAGAGTTCAAATTATTGACACCCGGTTCATTGCTGAAGAGCTGAAAGAAATACAGTTATTAAGAACGAAAGCAGCAGGAATAAAATCAACTTGCTCTAGCCCATTCTTATTTAACCAGACCACAGCCATTAATGGGTCATGCTGCAAGACTTACCTGAGAGGTCCTCGAGGGCAGGCTGGGCAGTTTTGACATAAAGAGCAGAATCCATGCTGACCCCTCCTGTGCTGGCCTCAGCTGTTACATTCCCTTCATTGTCTGTCTGAGATCTGGAAAGCAAAGCAAAACAGGGATGTGCAGCCACTCTCCATCCAAAGTATCTCAAGTATAACGAAAGAGTGCACCTGACATCAGCCACTCTGTCTCACTCTCCAGAACACACTAGCAGACTGATTTTACATAATTCATTAGTCCCATGTTGAATTATGTCCCAGAAATGGAAACAAGCACTCAGCTGTAAAAAATAAAAAATTCATAGTTGAAGATAGGCTTCACAGCTCATCAGATGGAGTCTCAAAACACTTGGATTTCCAGATGTATCTTAATTATCAATAACATCAGTTGTTGTGGCTAATCTGATCTTCTCCAATAAAGTCTGTATTGCATGAAGATAAAGCAGGGAGCATATGATGTCATGTTACACTCCTGCTAGGTTCTCTTCAACATCACTTCCATTTTAAGAGAAATGACTGGGCAAAACCAACTTCAAACTCCAATTTATTGTCTGATATTATGGCTGCCAGGTAAAGAAAGGTGATGTAAGGATCTACTGTCAGATTTGAGTAAGATATTGTGACTCATTTCACTTTACTAATTGTGCTGTGCTTTGCTCCTAGAGTCACACCAACAGGCAGCTGGGAGTTCTCCTGCCCCAAGGGTAAGTGCTGCTGTAAAAAAGTAAAGACACTGTGGGGAATTACTATTGCAATGCTCTTAATTTCACTTGACTCTTGCAGCAGGACGCTCTGCCTGGAGTAGGGGTAGAACAACTGGAACAATACCCGGTTTACAGAGCTGTCTGTGGCAGAAGGAGAAGGGGCTTCTTGCTGCTTTTGGTGTTGAGTAACACTGAAACCAGTCTGACTCATCAACCCCAGAGTTCAGCCTCCTGATAGGGAGGTGAAGATGTGGCAGACCTGGTAAAGTACCTGATAAAGGAAACAACAATGACACCACTGATAACTGGAGATGCTGGGCTGGCACAGCTGGCCAGGACACACATGACTGATGATTACTTTATACTGTAAAAGCCCAATCCCAGTCTTTAATGACAAGGTCTTCTAACACACCCCTCCTTGGAGTGTGTGCAGAGTCCTCCTTGAGTGGGAACATCCTGCAGGGTGAGCAAAAGAGATGTGGCCACAGTCATTGGTATGGGTGAATAACATCAATCTCTACTGAATAATTGCTTTTAATATAACTTCAACATAATTCCTTTGATATTGTTTCAAAAATATTGAATTATATTATACTAGTAATCATGGCTGCCTGTACTGTGTAGTAAATAATTCTGATTGAGCACTATTAGTCTAATTATTATAAAAATAAATAATTTACTTTCATATAAATATATCTGGTTTGCCATCCTTAATCCTACAGTACAGTTGAGTTATATGAAGTTCAATTACATCTATACAGTCCTTCAGACATGAACAAAGTTGACAAAGTCTGGTGCTAAGCCTGGATCCAGCTGCATCAAGAACTCCTCTCTGAAAAGGAGTTTAGAAATCAAGGGAGTCCTTTCTGCACCTCCTGACTCAATGGGAGAGCTTCTCTAATAAAATTTGTCTGAATCTCCCTTTCTGCCAGTGACAGCCCTATACAAAATGCAGGACAATTTCTTATGTCTTTTGCTTTTAAAACCGCATCAAACCCAAACAAAAAGTCTACAGGCAGCTGAAAAGTACAGATTAAAGTAATCTAACTGATGTCAGAAAACACCTGAGCCTTCTACTGTAACGCATTAACAAGTGCATTTTGCAGACTGAAACAATGTCTGAATAGTAAATATAATGTGTTACATTTGCCTTGCAAACCAAAATGATCTGACTGTTCTCTTTCCTTTTAAACTAACATGACTACAGAGTTTGGCCTTTTTTCCTCCAGTGCTGAAAAGTAAACACTGTTTTTCAATTTTCCAGCTGCCAAGAGGTAGTTTCATTCCTGGTTTTCGTAAAAGGTCAAATAAATACTGTGTGGAGTTGATCAGTATGTTTAGCTTGTAGAAAATGTATGGACTGCATCTGCCTTTACACATTAGGTGAAGGTATCTGTCTTCAGACTAAAGATAAATACTAACAATGAGGGGACACTGTGGTAATAAACTTAACAACCCATCTCCAAAAATTTCTGCTTCCCAGGTCCCCTGGCATTTAATTCCATACACACAAGGAGAATTCTCAAAGGAGCCAGAAGACTCAAGGGTTGCTCTTGCCATTCTGCATTCCTACACAGGCTTTGGCATCCCTCTCCTTCAGGTTCATACCACTGACATTCACTCTTATTCAAAAAATAAGACTGACCATTCATGAACAGAATCTCTACAAGTGAAAACAAAAGACGCTAGGACACCTTAGTCTAGTAAGGACACATCTTAAGGAAGGGAAGGAGGTGAGAAAGGTCTTTCAGATCATGAGCAGCAAGAAGATGAAGACAGAGCAAACACTTGCATCCTCTTCCTATGAAAGAGCTAAGCAGTGTCATAAAACCCCCATGAGATGGCTGTCCAAAACAAAAATCCCATCCTCTGACTGAGAAACTTCTTGCGTCCTAGTCATGTTGTGTCCTTAAGAATCCCTGCTACTGATTTCCCTCTTGTTACTTCCCTACTATCCCTAGGATACTTCCCTATGTATCCTCTACTGCCACTGTCACATAGAAGGTGATTCAAATAGAAAATGGACTAGACAGAGCTTAGCTGTGACTTCCTTTGGCTGCTCTTTTCCTTATCTCAGGCTTAACACATACAATAGCACATACTTCTTGTCTGGCCTTACTTAAATGAAAGTATTTTTATTTTAATTTTTTTTTTGTTTAATTTCCAATTTCTGCTTATAGTGAGGCAGCTCCACCACTGTCAGCCACAATGAAGACCCCGAGAGTGTCTTGGCATTGTTACAACTTTCAAAGCTATAGTGCACAAAACAAACCTGATAAACATTCTTGTACCCTTCAGAAGAGCAGCACCTGGTCAAGGAGGTGTTCTGACTGCCATCTTTCCTGCTAGTAGGGTTGGACACAACCATTATTCCCCCTCCTGTCTATCACAACTTCTCACGCAGCCTTCACCATGAGTTTTTGTGAAAATGCATCAATTGCCTACACTCTTGAAGCAAGACACTTCTCCATGATGCAGCATTTACCTTGCTGCTTCAACCCCCTGGAAGCGTCCAGAATGACCCTTCTGGGCACCCCACTCCCGCAGCCCCCAGGGGCGTGTCCTGTACCTGTACATGAAGGGCGCGACGGTGGCAGTGTTGGGGTGGCTGTATTGCTGCTGGGGATGAGGTAGCTGCACGCTCACGGTGTTGCTGCCCGTGGTGTGCGTGGTCACTGCGGGCCAGTTCACGGCCTGGCTGCTGCTGCTGCTGCTGTGCAGGCCCCCGACACCCTTCCCCTCGGAGGAAGCCAGGCTGGAGGAGGAGCTGGAATGATGGCTGTCCAGCTGGGATTTCTGATGCGAGAGCCCTGAGCTGGCTTTCCCGCCACGGCTCCTCTCGCCTTCCTTTGCAGGGACAGGGGCACTTGAGAATTTCCCTGTGCTGTTTTTCATTCCTGGTTTTGGTATTCCGCTGTGCGAAGGGGCAGAGGCCTCCTTCTTGGCACTGTTCAGCTTCCCTCCTTTAGGGATAAAGCTTGCGATCTTGGAGGACTTTTTTGGCATCTCTGTTGTTGTTGTCAGTGCTGTCTGTTCTTCTTTAGGTTCCGCCTTCAGCTCTAGCTTCTCAGTGATGGATGTTCTCTTTGTAATGTCTTTACTTTTATCCTTTTCTTTCTCTTTTTGTTTCTCTTTCTCCTTCTCATTACCCTTTGGAGAACTTTTCTTATTAGTCAGTGCACGGCTGAAAGTCCTTTGTGCAATTCCCTTGAGTGCAATTTTGGGGCTGCTGGACATCAATCCCGGGTTGTTCACATTCTGGTTGGAGGTATCGATTTCTTCGCTCTCCTCAAAGCTGAGAAGCACCTCCAGCTTTTCACAGCTGTTGTCCTGAGAGCCCGGACACTCCAGCGTTGTCCCAGACACTCCTGTTTTGGAACCCCCTTTGCTGTTGAAGAGTTTTAGCTTTTCCAGCATGGATTTTTGACCATTGGGAGCTGTTTTGGTGACTTCCGAGGGCGGCTTTGGAGGCTCCACTGCTGGCTGCTTCACGGATAGCATGGAAGACGTCGCTGTGTGCTTGGCACTGAGGGACTTGCTGCGCCAAGGTTTAATAGCAGAGCTGGGCTGAGGGATGGCTGAGGAGTTATTGCAAGGAACAGCATTGCCGCAGCTTTGAACTGAGGATGAGACATTTTCGTTCATTCCTGTGGGCTGGGAGGCCGTGCTGTCTGCAGGCTCTGGAAACAAACCACAGAAAACAGCCCAATAAAACAACAGAGTAGTACCTGGTATTAGAGTTACTATGAGATTCTTTCTGTAATGAAACATCAAGAATTTCACACTGATAACATTAAAAAGACACATCAGTATTTTCAACATCAGTGAAACTCAGAGAAAATAAAAGCCAGCTTTCTTTTCCTACCCAGCAGAGCAGCAATGAGCTCCTACTGTTTAATTTAGATTTACTTGTTCTTTCAAGAAAAAGAAGGAAGAAAAAGAATCTCTTCCAATTCAAACCAAAATGTGTTCTGCAATGTGCTCTCCCTTATTAAGTCCACAATACTTTTTCATTAGCAAAAACACAGCGCTATTTTGTAACTAAGGGTTCCCTCTGCTTTTGGCAAAATACTTGCTGTCCAAGTTCAATTCCTAGAAAAACCTCAAACATAAAAAAATGCAGGAGTAAGGAAAAAAGTAAAACTAAAGTCCTTTTAGTTATTGGGGGTGGGGGTGCTAATATCTTCACAATGCAAAGGTAGAAGAAAACTCCATGTACAAAAATAAAACCAATTGTACCCTTTTGTAAAGAAGCTAAATTAAGTACTACCACATATCCTAATACAACTGTAAGAGAAACCTGTGGCAGTAACTGTACAGCCCTCCCCCACAGAGAAAACAAATCTATTATTTAGTTAGTTCCTCCTAATGTTATTTATTCTTATTAAGAAACTAGTTCCGAGCCTAAAGAGAGCTTGCAAAATCACACTCACCTACCAGTGGCCACTTCTTCTCTGAATCAGTACCTCTTTTCAGAGTTTCCCTTTTGAAGATGTTACTCTCTCAATTATTACAAATATGTTTTCTGTTAAACTGCTCATGTTTCCAATTAAATTTTGTCATCTGTGTCTGTTCTCCTGCCCAGCAGCCTGCTGGGGATTAACGGCTCTTACCTATATTTCCCTGCCCTCTAGCACAAAAATAAGCTGTGTACAGAGCTGCATTTTTTTAATTCAAAAATCAACAGCAGTGAAGAGCGTGCATTCTCGGCAGCAGGAGCAGCCCTGTGAATCCAGTCCTGTAAATCACGAGCTGCTGCAGCCACAGAGGAACTGTTTTACTTCACTTTCAGTTGCTCAGTGAAGATAACGGCTCTGTTAACCTCCCTCCTCTGATCCAAACCAGATCTACTGAAGATTTAAGTCACATACATCTTCCTGACTTAGCACAGAATCGAGTTTCTAAGGGTATATTTGAGACTCCTTAATAATAAACTCAGCCATTTCACATGATTATGGACAAAGTGGAATAGCAGGAACTAATGATACTTTTAAAACTTTACCGAAGTCAGAAGGTTTCCAGGACTCTTAACCAGTAACTATTATACTGGCTGGTTTTGCTAGTCCTTTTCCTATGGCTGTGTACCCACATGGAGCTGGAAGGAATCAGGAGCTGGATTACAGACACAGACAGGAATCATGCTGCTTTTAAACTCGTGCCAGCCTGCTGACTTCCAGGGTATTGCTCCTGTTTAACACAGAAGGAAAATCAAGCCACCAAATATCCTGAACAGTGATACCATCTGGCCTCTTGCTGCTCTGCTCAAGCCTGCTGAATTCAACCCAATGTGTTAAGGAGGACCAAAAAGATAATGGCACAGGAATCAGAGAATCATTAAGGCTGGAAAAGACAATCAAGACCGAGTCCAACCATTAACACCGGACTGCCAAGCCCACCACTTAACCACATCCCTAAGCACCACCTACACCTTTCTTTGAGCTCTTCCAGGGATTCCACCACTGTGGGAGGAGTCCCAGCGACCCCTAGTGTGAGCAGCAGCAGTGACCTGACACAGTGTCCTGACACAGACACAGAGAGGAAGGAAGGTGACAACCTCTTCACAAGCTGCCAGTAAAGCTCCTCACTCTGCTTTCAGAAGCTGCACCACTGCTCTTTCCTTCATGCCTCTTACCGTACACTGCTGCTTTGTTTTTGTTTTCATTTCCTGAAGTCCTCCTGCTCATCACAGTCCACTTCCCATCCCCACACCGCAACAGGCTCCTTTTCCATACTCAGAACAAGCAAGCCTTTGTCTCAGCCTGCCTTTCACAGAAGACGTTCAGCAATGAAGTGAAAGCTTCATGAAAATCCCAATTGTGTATATTGTACAGTTAATTTGTACATATTATTTTTTAAAACAGTAATAGCCCATCTCAATATTGAGATATTGCTATAGGAACTGGAGATTGACAGTACTTTCAACACTAAGTTCCTAATCCACATATCCTCTGGCCTCATCATGCTAAACAAATCTCAGCACAAAGAACAGCCATGCCCAGAAATCATCATAGATGTCTGGGATTCATGACCATGCCTTGGATGGATTTACAACCAGGTCCCAGGAGGGACCCAGTGTACCAATCAATATGGGCAGGGAAGCCTTCACTTGCTCAGAAAAACAGGAGTGGGGCAATAGAAGGGTGACAAAAGAAAAATGACCAGTAAGGGTTGTATCCATAAAGTAGAAATAGCTGATTGTACACCCTGTTAGTGCAACATATGCAGGCACAAAAACACAGCTTGTGGTCTGAGCACCCAAACAACTGAGCAGATTTCTTAGGAAAGAAACCTGCCTTCTCAAACAGGTGTTTCACAACAGTTTGAGAACAATACAGGAAACGTGTGTATGGGATAAACAAAGCCAGCCTGCATTCCTCAGCACTCAGAGCCTACACAAAGTCACTCACCTGAGACAAGAGGGACCTGAGAGCCAGGTCCATAACCTGGCTGAGAAGTCTGACCCTGTCTCAGACATGAGTTGGCTGTTAGGTCACTGCACAGCAGCAGAGGCCACCACATCAAAACAGGGCTCTAACCAGCTCTACAAATTTCTTCTGGAAGTGAATGGAAGGGGTTGCTTGATTTGGGACCTCACCTACATCCTAACAGCACAGATGAATGCTCCAGTTCAAAGACCTCTGGGAAAAGATGCTTGGCTTGGATCAAGTGAAATGGCTTGTTTTCCAAATCCCGAAGCATTGCTCAAAATTTATTTCCCAGCAAAATCCATAACTTTTCAATTTCTTCTTTTTTTTTTTTTTTTAATGTTTTCAGGAAATGTATTTATTTAGTTAGTTATGTTTGGTCACTGACTAAAATATATTCTTCCAAGTTTATTTGTTTATAAACACAACACTTTCTTTGTCACAATGCGCCCACATACACCCTTCCTGTCTGGAAGTGAATTTTGCTTCCGTTGCCAGTGGCGTAGGAGGAGCACAGTGCAGCTCCATTTACAGACATGTCAGAGAAACCAGAATTAAGACAATACTATGACTGTAACATTAAAAAAATAGAATCTATTGCAACAGTAATGTAATTTTCAGAGTGTCCACTTAACGTTTTCCACAAAGTGAATTCCGTGAATACTGGATGCTATGCACCCGAAATGAATAAAAAATATTTACAAAGTCTAGTTAAGCAGCAACAATTTTGGAAAGGAAAGAAGGTACTTTCTCACATAGCTGCGGTGGATTTTGATTTGTACTTGGGTCAAATACAGTGAAACAAGAAATTGAACATCCTCAAGTGATTTTGTACATTGCGCCATGCAGTTACTGCAAGAAATTAAAGGTTCCCCCTAAAACACATGAAAAATTGCTCCAGCTTAAGAAAACTTCAGTTTTTCAGACTCTCTGTTTCTTCCTTATGAACAAGTGCTGGCTCTTTTACTCCTCTGGCCAAGTTTGGTAAGCAAAAGGAGTTCTGCAGCTTCAAATGCTGGGTTTCCTAATGAAGCAGCAACATCAATTTGTGGAGAACACATCAGCATGCAAAGAGGAAAGTTTTACTCGGCATAGCATAGACCCTTCTTCCATGAAAAGGGGAGCAGGTTTCATGCATTCAGTTAATAAGCTTATTATTTCCCATGTGTTCCTTTGTGAGGGAGGTATTTTCTTTCTTCATCAACCTGCATTAACTAAAACTGACTATAAAAGAAATGTTTTCAAACCCAAGCTACAGTCTACAATAAATAATGATCACTTTCCTCTTTTCAAAGTCAAATCCTGGCCCGAAATCTATTTTGTTCCTAGTGTTCCTGTTAAAAAAGATGTTGGTGGTCCAGTTCTGGTGCCAATACACACTTTAGCATGGGTAAATCTGATTTCAGCTGCTCCTGCAAAGACTGAGCTGCATCTGCAAACCCACCCATGTGTGAAGAAGAAAAAAAATAATCTGAAGGCTTATGATTTAACACTTCCATAGAAGTCTTTGAGAGCTTATGTTATAATAAGGTCAGGAGAAAATATATGCAATTTCCCATCATTTGTCATGTTCACGCTAAGTAAGTGGACTTTGATTGCTATAACTGAAAATTTTCAAAATCCATCATTATATGCATGAAAGGCAACACACAGACAAAGGATGTTCTCATAGTTACTCTCCTTAGGAGATTCAAGAATATAACAGCATTTCTACCCATTTTTGAATGAACAAACTTTTATTTTTTATTTCACAACTATGGGAAAAGGTCTCATGAAGAGAAATATATTTTAGTCCATCCTATAGATTAGATAACAGATGTGAAAGCAAATCCACAACCAGATTCTAATTTAGGAAATAAAAGCAGCTCTGCTCTATGACACTACAGAGTCAGATCTGCAGAAACCACTGTGACAGTTTCATCATTGCCCACCTAGAAGAATAAATGGTGAATCTTGATCCTTCCCATCCACCCACCAGAAGACTCTCCTTTAAAACACTATACATAAAGTCCTATGGAGAAGAACTTTTTAGCTGAGCTGTTCTCTTCTCCAGTGATCATTTATCAAACCCTTTAAGCATGGAAATGCCTGCATTCCTGACAGGAGCCAACTATAAAAATCCCAATCTTTCCATAACCCAAACCACAAGAAGGTAGAGCAGAACATTCCCAACAAGAACAACCTGGCACTCAGTCCCTCCTCAAAATAAACATAAATCTTGTGGCCCACAGAAATTTCCATTTCAATTTCCATTGTAACACTGGGAGAACTGCAGCTGGCAGGAAGACACTGGCTGAGATACCATCTGGATGGGCATGGCCTCCACCCACAGGATGGCTGAAGCTTCCTGTTCTCTCTTCTATTCTGGACCACAAAAAGCCCAACAGAAATTATTTTTTTAAAGCAGAGATTGCCAGATAGGGAAATTCTGTATAATCTGAGAAAAGCCCAAATAGGGAACATTTTTGCTTTGCTGAGGATAAAACCTTAGAATCATAGCTGGAACCATAGTTGGAAGAGACCTGAAAGATCATCTCCCTGCCATGGGCAGGAGCACCTTCCACTAGACCAGGTTGCTCAGGACCCTTTCTAACTGAGCAGAATTGTTTCCTTCAACTTCTGCCCACTCATTTTTCCTTTAATGGTGATTAAATTCACTGTAACACAAGACAAAAATTACCTTTACTCCATGACATTTATCTTCCCTTCCATTATATTTACTTCTTCAATCCCAGTGCTGTAAACTGTGTAACTTCAACAGCAGCTCCACACATTCACAGAAATGTGTTCTATCTCTGAAAGCCCTCACCAAAGCCTGGGGATATGTCAGAAACTCAACTTCCACATTTCTGTCAAGCTGCCTCCATTCACACAGAGCTCCAGCACATGGAACAACGGTTCTGCTGTTGGCTAGCTCACTTAGCCAAGACTCAGCATTTTTGCTGAGGTGAGGGAAAATAAAACTGGAGCACAGGCAGCCCCTTTTCTCATTGTCTCACCATAACCAATTAAGACATTTGAATTCCTTGTTGTTTTTGTTTAGTTACTGTAAAATTCAAAATGCTGTTGACATGAATGCTTAAGAAAGGTTGGAGGGACCACTATTGACCACATATCAGTTAGATGATCATAAAAATAATGAAACCAAGTTTACTGTGCCATTCAAAACAAGTTGCACTCTCCATTTTATACTAGATAAATACCATTCTTGTTCATTCTTCTCCATTTCCTTCTGACTATTTGTACAATTTAATCCTCCAAGACTTCTCATAACAGACTTATTCAAAAGTATTAATGAATTCCAGGCAGGAAGCTGTTATGGAGTCTTTCATTAGACTTAGCTGGTGTGGACAATATGTACAGTTAGCAGCCTTGCTCTGACACATCTCTCCTGCAGGTTGTATTAAATAGGCACTATGAAAATCAGTGGTCTGAGAATTGCAGCCAGGAAATATTGCCCATTTGTATAAAAACCAAATGACAGACACATATTACAATTTATGGTGGGGTCTTCTTCCTTTCAGTTTTTTGCTGCCAGTCACAGATTCTTCAGGAATATTTGGTTATGGATGAGGAAAAGGCAAAAGGCTCAACAGAGAAGCCATAAATGGAAGGGCCCAGGGAGGCTGAAAGTGCTCCTACCCAAGGAGAAGGGGCTTCTACAGATGTGGTAGAAACATGCTGGCACTTGGGGAAGTCTGGGATGTAGCACCACTGCTCTTTGATTTCCCTTTATTTAATAGTGAACCTTTGTTTCCATGGCTGTTTTTCTAGCACACTGTACCCAGCAATAAATTTATGAGAAATTGTAAATATTTATTTTAAAAGGAAACATGTAGGCACTGCAAAGGCCATGAAATGCTGGACCAGCTCTTCAGCTGGTATAAATTAATGTGGTTCCACCACCTCTAATGCAGCTATGCAGATGTACACTGAGCAAGAAGCTGCTTCTCAAGGTTAAATTTTACTTCAAATTTCAGGATTTTTATCATCATGAACTGTACTATTTAGAACATGTCACTGGCTAATATTTTTAAGGTATTTTTTTTCCTGAAACTTTGTTTAAATATCTTTTTGCCTCATTTTATGAATTTCTAAAGCTTGTACCAGCTATGTTCAAAGTCCTGTGGTCTTGTAAAGTTCCACTTCAGCCATGATTAAGCCTTCAGCCAGGCTTTGTCTAGGTAGAAGAGGACATATTTTTAAATGCCAGATTCAGCCAGTTGAATAGTTGTAAAGTTAAGCACAAATATGATTCACTGCATACTCATATCTTGTCCTATGAACATGCCATGCTGCTTGCTATTTCCTGACTGTCTTTAAGCTGTTTGATGGGCACACACCCAACATAAATATGTTACTGAGGATTTACTAAGATGAGCCAACCTTTCAAAAGCATGTTTGATTAGAAAAGTGAAAGGGTGCAAACAATGCCCCAGGATACACATATATCTCAGCTGGCCAAAGATGAGTATTTTGTTTGACACTAATGACTCTTATAAGGGTCACCTTCTGACACAAGGCAGGAGCCTTATGTCTGGGGAATTTCTCAGCATTAATACATTTGGTAAATTGGAGAAATAAGCTTGAGTCAGTAAGATTTCATTCACTGAAGTTGACTGAAGAGGTGTGTACTGAGAAAGAAGAAACTGAATGCCTAAATTTAAAAGGTCAAACCATCAGCTGTGCAACTTCACTGCAGCAAAAGAAGTCCCGGCAGAATGCAGCTGCACACTTCAAAATGTGGCACTAAGGGAATACAAATGTCACTCAGAAATGCTTTAGGAGTATCACATATGGAATCAGAGGTTTGGAGAATCATAGGATAGAAGACAACTTAACTACTCCATGCTGTTCAGCAGCAAAATAAGGCATCAATTGGAGTGCTGTGTCCAGCTCCAGCACCCCTCTAAAAGAGACTAACAGACTGGAAAGGGGCCAGTAGAGACCATCAAGACATAAAAGAGATTTATCACATTAAAGAGATTTATCACAAGGAACCTATAAGAAAAAGGATTGAGTAGTAAAGATTGCTTAGTCTAGAAGAGAAAAGGCTGAAGGAGACATTTTTCGCCTTCAAATACATGAAGACTCTTATAAACAGGACAGAGATCAAGGAAGAGCAAAAATATGCCTTATTTTTAGCCACACAGAATGGTTTTATATGTATGTTTTTAATAGCTACTTTTAAGACCAAATGGACACTGGAAGGAATAGAGTTCAAGAGATGGTCACGTCCCTGTAATGAGATGTTTCAGAACAGACCTGTCAGCTGTCTGAATCTGGCATTTAAAAATATGTCCTCTTCTACCTAGACAAAGCCTGGCTGAAGGCTTAATCATGGCTGAAGTGGAACTTTACAAGACCACAGGACTTTGAACATAGCTGGTACAAGCTTTAGAAATTCATAAAACAACATAGAATTTTTTTCTACATAGATACAGTTGATTTTCCTTCAGAGCTGGAGCACAGATTCCCCATGTTCTTTACAGATGCAATTCCACAAATATACAGTGTAAGCTGCAAACCTGTGAAAAATTTAAGCAGAGTTAACGCCAAGAGCCATATCTGTACTTCAAAGTTATGACTCAACAAAATAAAGTACTGGGTTCCTCAGCATATCGTTCAGATTTCCTCACAGTCCTTCCTTTCTCCCTGTGTTTTTGTTTTTACTCTTGCATCATCAAATTCATGATCACTGTACTATATTCAAGGCAAAATAAATCACCCTGAGCATTTGGTAAATACCTTCAATGTATATTGTATTTATAAAATTGGATAGGGTTATTTCAGCATCTGCTTTTGGTAGTGCACACAGCAGAACAACAGAAATCACCCATTACTCTGGTAATGGATTTAATGAGACAAATTTTGTAAATTTATTTCACATCTGTCAGACCTACAGGGAAAACACTTGGTCAATAAAACCAGAGCATCTCTTGAATGTCAGCACAGAGGAGCACAGAGGCAGCATCCTAAACACTAAGCAGAATATGATGTTTGCTTCATGTCTGACCTAAATGAAGCACTGGAATATTATTACAGGGTGGGATGACTGAAATTTAAGTAATGATCATATTTTCACACTGTTAAGACAATTACATTTATTTCCCAGTGAAAATTTGAAAGTGTGGGCAAACTGGTTTCATATTTTATGGACTTATGCCTCTTTAAAATTTAAAATCTTTTCTACCATTTCAATCCTTTTAATCTTAGTGAATTTTAAGCAGTCTTACCAAGTCATAATTTCAAAAATAAATTTAAAATTCATTCAACATTAGATTCAGTTTTTAAGAAATTATTGAATTAATTTATAAAGAAAGAGAAACCTAAAAATAATGCTACCCCCAAGATGGATATAGAATGAAAGTGAAAGTAACTGTTTCAAAAAGTCAAAGATAAGGTATTTTTTTCTAAGCCTATAAGAACATAATTTCCAGTCATTAAGAAAGCTATAGCTACTCAAAATTTTAAATAAACAAACACACAAATAAATAAAATTTAATTTATTGTTATCTGTTGCATGAGCCAACTGTTTCATTCTGTAAAATCACTTCCCATCTTTTTGACATCCATATACTATTAATTCATTAAGCACAGGGATCTTTCAATCTCATAAACTCTACCTGTTTTTGCTAGTCTCAAGTGAACTGTTAAAATCTTTCTGTTGCTCCTGGTTTCCAAAACTTTCCTCACTCCACCTGTCCTCCAGCCTTCCCAGCAGCCTTGCAGATCTGAGCCTAGCACTAATCCAGTGGCACAGCTGAAAACAGCCTGGCACTGAACAATTCCAGGGATAGGGCAGCCACAGGAAAACCCATGCCAGTGCCTCACCACCCTCGCAGTAAAAAAATTTTTTCCTAATATCTAATCTAAACCTACCCTCTGTCAGTTCCAAGTTATTCCCCCATCTCCTGTCACAAGCTGCCCTTGTCAAACAGCCCATTTTAAAAAGAGTCTGTTCAGCCATCCCAGTGACCTTTTGCCAGCACTAGGTCAGCTGGCTCCATGCCACAGGAATTGCATCCAACATCCCAGCTCCCTGCTGCAACTATCCTGATAACTATCCCTGCACCTGAAGCCATAAAAAGCCTTCTTTTTCCCATTCAGGTTGAATGCTTCTATAAATGGGTAGAAAAAAATTTTAAATGCCCTAAGACAAATTTCTATCGTGCTTTGTAAGTCTCAGAGCTCTTTTTTCATCACTTCTACTGGGTTTTGTAGTTCTTATACTATTACTGGGCACAAAGGCAAAAGTCAGGGTTTTGTCTCTCTTTATAATTATTAATTTATTTGGAGTGGGAAAACTGCATGAGATTAAACACAACGTTTCCAGCAAGGAAGTTTGTGCAATGCCACTTGATTATCCTTTACTTGGTACAGGAGCCAAATCCAATCATTCAGAACATCAAATATTTCATCTCATTTTATATAAAGCTATAAAAGAAGACTTGTCCTCCATTTTAATGTGCTTGAATGAAAGATTTTTCATTCACGTAAACTTTCCAGATCATCTATGTTGATCGTAAAGACAAAAGGGCTCAGTAATTTCTCAGCCAAAACTGGAACCTCTGTCTGAACACCAGCTCTGGGCAAATATTAAATTTAGACTCATTATGTCTGATTTAATCTCTTCCAATGGCTAAACACCCCCATTCTTAAAATTTCTATCCAATTTGTGGTCTTAATTGGGCTAATATCAAATTCCTGAGAAATGGATACCCACACACTATCTGTTGAGATAAGAAAGAATTGTTATTACTATAAATGTCACTGCAGGTATGTTGTAGGTAAAAAGGGAACCTTGTAACCTTTCCTTTAGACAAAGAACATAAATTAACCTTTTAAGTACCAAACAGCAGAAGAGATTTTCCAAAGCTCTATTTATGCAGAGCTCTTTCTGTTTTATCAGCATCCCCCTGTTTCAAAGCCCATTTAAATACTACTGAGTAGCATAGCCTTCAAGACATTACCCACAAGAACTCTGAGTTTCGATCTCCTTATGCACATTTCTTTCCTTGCTCCACATGAAGATGAGAGTTTTTCCCCTCAGTTGCTAAAGTAGCCTTTTTAAATTGAATCTGAGAGTTTGACATAATCCAAATCTGCCATTTTAAATTACCTTAAGCAATGCTGAGTTCAAGACAAGCTCAGTATCACACAGAACCAAGTCATGGAGGGTATTGTCATGCATTTTTATATCAATACAGGATTGAATATGAAAGATTTTTATCATCAGGAGTAGAAATTCTAATGGCTTATTTCCAGATTCGGGATTTTCTACTCTTTCACAAGAGGGCATTGAGAGAAATAAATATGGATTTCCTAGTACAGTTGACATGAAGATACTGATTTAACTCTGAAGAGCCTTTCCTGCTGAAGCTCTGACAAGATCTACAATGGCCCCTTGAACTGTGCCCTTGAACCTGGTGCCCTGCCCTCTTGAACCTGATAAATATAACTGCCTACATACAGAGTGCACACACTTTTAGCACACGCGTGGCATGTGTAACCATACACCAGTTTGCTCGCTGGAGTGGGGGTGACATTTCCTTGCTAACATTTTACTGATGGTAGTCAGTCCTATTTTGATAACACGAAGTAAAAAAGTTAGGAGGAAAGAAATTCCTTAACTGCCCTTCAAAATGCCTTAGTAACTCTTCCTATTTAAGTAGTTTACACTTAAGAAAAAAATTAAAAGGAAATAATATTTATAGGTATCAAAATGTGGTAACAGTCTAGGTCACAAGAACCCTCTGGAGATATTCCTTCCAACCTTCACCTGAATGCAGGAGATGGGGATAGCCTGGGTAACCTCAGATGAGGTAATCCAGGGCCCTGTCAAGGCAAGTCCTAAATACTTCCAAGCAAGTGAAATCTGACCCCTTCCCTGGATGAACTTCTCAAATGTTTTATTCTTCTCACAGTGAAGAATTTTTTTCCTATTTCCAGACTTTGTGTTTTCCCCTAAAGGAATGTATGCTCCTTGACCTGCCATCACACATCCTTGTGAACATAGTGATTACCCTTTACATATTAAAATACAGTATTTAAATACACATAGTGTTCCAAATTTAAAAGGTTTACCCAAAACTTGAAAGAAATAAAATAAAATAAAATAAAATAAAATAAAATAAAATAAAATAAAATAAAATAAGCAAGAGAGGAACACACACTTTTCTTATCCCCTGCCCATATGGACACTGCTATTAAAACAGTTATTTATTTCACCTCACTGTCTGAATCTGTAGGCATATGTTGTAGATGTCGGCGAACCCAATGGGAAGAATGATGATGTCTGACTTATTTCAGAAAGCTGAATGATTTCTTTATTATAATTATGTTATGATACATTAATATACTATATAAAAGAGGATACTAAAAACTACATGCTACTCTCTCTAACTATCCTAACTCCCCCACAACTCGTGACCCTGTTCTCCAGAGTCCTGACACAGGTGGATTCGATTGGCCATCAGGCCCAAACAATCCACTGTGATCCAACCAGGCATTCACTCTAGGTAAATAATCTCCAAACACATTCCACAAGAGAAAAACAAGGAGCAGAAATAGAAATTGTTTTCTCTTTCACTTCTCTCTGTGCACCTTTATAAAAATCCTGAGAGAGAGAGAGAGAGAAATGTGCTTGCCACAGGCATGTATTCTTGGTTCTTTCCTTTTTCTGATACTAAGAGAAACCTGACATCAACCTACCTTCTTCTGAGTAATAAACATTTCCTTTGATCTCAAGCAGAAATGGGCAAAATCTGGTAATACTGTTTTTTTTCTACTGGTATTTTACTTAACATTCAATCCACAGGAAAAGTGTAATTTTTCCCAGAGATATCTACTGCCCTCTGTAGGATTATTTTAAATAAAGTATTAGGAACAAAGAAGAAGAAAAAAATAAAAAGAAAACACATAAGCCTGTCACAGTACTGTATCACATCAACATGGTGGAGGTGGCTTATTAAGTTGATGTCTCTTACAGCTTTGTAATTTCATTGATTTTATAGATTTGACACAAGTAATTAGAAGAATATTCCCAGCCAACACCATCAGACTTTTGAGACTTCAAAGTGCAAACTGAGTGCCTGAAGAACAGTGAAGACAGTGGGTATATGAGGGTGTTCAGAGCAAGTCAAAAATCCCCACTGTTTTGTAGAACTGTAGGCTGTTTTCAGAGCATGTCTCAAGAGACTCTACACTGTGTGCAGGCAAAACACTGACATAAACTCATGAGAAAACCTACTGTAGCAAAGTCTTTACTAAAGTTGTAAGTTTCAATATATTTAAGTTTCCTTCTTGATACTACCTAGGACACAGTTCTGGTCCTCATTGCCATGGATAAAAAGTAGATTCATATATTTTAAATTGCATATGCAAATCAATTTTTGGCTGTGTTTTATCTGGTGATCCTGTCAGACAATTAGAAAGACGTGGTAATGTGGAGCCTCAAGATAACGACTAACTGCACACAGGCATAGAAATGCAATGTTCATTTGCTTCTCTACATTTCTTAGAAAAGTTTTTGATAACTTAGATGAGTTCAGTAGTGACATGGGAAGTGTCTGATGCCTTCCATGCCATAGTAGACCTGTGGTGTTCAAGGACATTAAAGGACAAGGAAGTAAACCAAAGCTATTCCTACATAAGCATGGGTTAAGTAATTCTGACAATTCAGAAGAGAATTGGCTCCAGTTGTATGAAGGGATTAGGATGACATAAAAAACCTCAAAACCCACAAGCCTAAGTGCTCAATTCCCCACAAAACAAAAACACAATTAAGACTTCAATGGCATTTTTCTTTAAAAAAAGCTTGCAACTCCAATTACACACTTAAAAATACCCTGTCTGGAATGTAACTGCAATTATAAATGGCTAATTACTGCGAAAATAAATAAAAAAACACACTACAGCACGTTATCATTTTATGATGTGAGGAATGAGGGTCTTGAAATCCCTGTGAGTTCAGGTAAATTCCCTATAAAAGAGGAATTTTGCATATGAACTGAGATTCTAACTCCAAAAAGCAAGTTAAAGCTATCAGGCCCTAACCTCAAAGAAGGTGCCCATAGGACTGAACTAGATGTCTGAGTGATCCTTACTAGAGAACACTTATCTCTTCTCTATATATTGAAAGTGGTGTCAGACAGCAAGTGGAGACTGAGAAAAAAAAAATACTGAGGACACAAGGTCAGCTATGGGGAAGAGAAGATTTGCATCTCTTTACACGTTCCTTTGCTAAGAGCATGTGTACACCTCACATGGAACATGTGCATCCATCCGAGAACCTCTTATTTTTCTGCAGTGGTGCAATCATTTTTGATATTACACAAATCCTTTCCTCAAGTTTTCTAGAAAATTAGTGGTCTCATCAGTAACTGATTTACAGAATCTTTTGAAAAATCTAGGTTATTTATTTCCAAGTAGTTGCCTGTTCTTCCATGCTCCTTTTGCTGTCCTTTTCCTTCTGATGAATTCTGTTTCAATTAATGCACTTTCATCACCACAAGCACAAACCATTGACTAACAAGACAATTTGCATTTGGAGGGAAAGGCCACAGATTAATAAAAGCTAAAAACTACAACCTACTTTTTGTAAGAAGTGACTCAAACATTTGAACAACTGAAGGCCACCTTCTATCACAAAGTGACCAATTATGCCAAAAGAGGCTGATCTTTATTTCTCCATTTCCCACCTCAAAAACACAACATCTCCCTATTGGGTAGAGAGGTGAAAACTTACCAAGCCTGGTACACAGCACAGTCATGTAAGTCTCCTTTTCTTTGGCAAAACACAGGATATGGGTCAGAAAACCTGAATTGTCTTAGCACTTTGACAATAAACTTTGTCTGGCAATGTTACAATTAACTTCAAAATAAGCCAAAAATTCGTCAGACCAATTGCTTTTGTTTCTCACAGATGCAGACCAACTTTGTGTCATGATTATACCTTTAAGAAAAGTTCAAGTTCAACTTCACATAAGCCTTTTTTTTTAAGACCATAATTTATGACTGGAAATTTTGGCCAGAGCAAAATTCTGAGTAGTTGATGCAACTTATGTAGATTGTCAGCCTAAGAGCCAGTCTTGTTTCATTTAGTCATTTGTAATATTTGTAGGAAGCAATTCATCTCATGTGCTTCTTCAGCAACCAGTTTATCTTTGTCAGGAGATTAATTACAGTGAGGAATGAGGGTTCCCAGAACTGACTGTCTAAAAGCAGTTGATCTTTAAGTTAGTTGACAAATTATTGTTATTTCTCTGTATGCATAAAGACTTCTTTCTTTTTCTTTTTTGAAGACTAAAACCAGTACTTTACTTTCCTTATTTAGTAATATTGGTTAACTGAGAAAGCAGCTAAAATAGATGGAAGTCCTCTCCTCCATGTAGCAGAACATCACACATCCCATATGGAGTAGGGATTATCTAGCCAACCAACCCATGCTGCAGAACAAAACAAATCCCACTCCACCTCTCCCCAGTCCAGCGCTTATGGGACATGAGCAGAAGACTATTCACAAGAAGGACAAAGAAAGAGACTGGGGAGATAGTACACAGGAAAACAAGGTTTCTACTGCTCAGACTAAAACCTGTTAGCTTGTTCTTTGAACTGAAAGCCAGACCTAATTCAGATTTAGAGACAACTATTACATGCTGATGTTACAGTCAAATCATTACTGTACCTTCTAAAAGAGTACATATCGATTTGCCAAGGTAGAATAATGCTAAATTATTAGCTTATTATGCTAATATATTAATCTGTAATATAATTATATTAGACAGAGGTGAATTTTATTTTTCTGTTATACAAAATATGATCAGGGTGTTTCAGAATGTCCCTGGAGAATGCTGAGGATCTTTCGCTGACACCATAACTTTTTTGGGATAACATTCCAAAACCTACTGACATGCAGTCCTAGGACAACAATTTCCAGAGAAGGAAGAGCAGAGTTTCCTGGAAAGAACCAAGCATAAGAACTAAAGAGAAGCTGACCCAGACCAGTACCTTTCCCTGGAGGAAATTGCTCATTACAGTTATCAGAACCTCTGCACAGCCAGCAAGGAGACTTGAGCCTGAAGGCTGCCACTGTCAAGTCAGTGCAAGGAGCCTGTGCTGAGGTCCAGTGCTGGCCCCTCTTAGTCAGCAGAATGACTTTGGGAATGTGGGATTTGCTGCTAGCCCATGCCGGCAAATCTGACCATGCCAGGCTGGAGAGATGCACTCAGTTCTCACCAGCCACAGCCCCTCAGCCCCACTCTGAGCTACAAACTGAGGCTAATGAGTGCTGTCAGGTCACTAAATTAGTGAATGGACACAAAGTCAGTAATTGTCATTCAAAAAAGCTCTGCTTCACACACAGCATGGCTCTGAGTGTTCCTGATGCGCTGCCACAGGCGTCATTTCACTGCAACATTTATAAAACATAACATGTTCCTGCCTTCACACACAACATGAGATGATTCCTGAAAATAGATTGGAATTGTGCAATTTTGTCTCTTACAGGATAGTCCATAATAGTGATGGAAATGAAAGCAAATTGTACAATTTACCATATAAAAACTTCGCAGAAATCTTTAGTGGTCATTTTTCATTCTTGTCAAACTACTCATCAAAATGTCTTGTTTTATGATTAATTCGTTCCCCTTTATCTGTGCTTGAAGCAAAATGAAAAAACATGGTTCACTAGTGCCAGGACTTTTTAAAGTTATTTTTTGGATGTAACTTCAGGCCAGCAAGTCACAACTTCAGATATATTAAAGGAGGACTATACTTTTTTCAAGAAGAGACAGCTGGCTTTTGGATTATAGATGTCATGTTTACAACACACAACTTTGAGACAGTCTTACAACTTCTGGAGATTAACACAAAATCCAATTTCCTCTGAATGAAGCCACTATTAAGAAAAATCCAAATTATTAAATGCTTACCTTTGTCATTGCTGCTTGTTGGGGTTGGAGGGAGAAACCCAGGCTTAGATTTGTCGTAGTTGTTAAAGCTCTGGCTGCGTCGGTTGTTGGCACTGATGGAACCACGAGCTCTGGCCTCGCTGCCTGCAACGGACACTCTCATGGTGGGACCTGGAAGTCTGGTGGAAGAATTTACAGCATGTTTAAACATAGGTAAAAAGCACTTTAGGCAAGAAACTATGGGACACCATGCATAAGCTGAAAATATAATGATCAACAGCACAAGTATAGGCTCATAAGGGTCTTTCTACTTCTGTAAGAACAAATCAAAGGATCATCTTAGAGGAAAAGTGTATGTCAAACAAGCTGCAGTCTATAGGAAAATGTGCAGGATCCTGGAACCAGGGAAGAAATTATGATGTTTGGTTCTAGATTAGAAGGCTGAAAGATAGCTTTATTAAAACTATACTATATTATATTAATATACTTCTTAAAGAGATACTATACTATTTTACATATTTACTTCTAACTTACCTATCTAACTAACTAACAAACTTGTGACTCTCTGCTGAGAGGCTGAGACACAGCTGGATCTGATTGGTCATTGAACTCAAACAACTTTTACTGAAATCTAATTAAGCAATTACTTTAGTTAAACAATCTATACTACATTCTACATGGGGAAAACAAAGGAGCAGAGATAAAGATTGTTTTCTCTTCTTCTCTCTGTATTTCTCTAAGAAATCCTGAGAGACAGAATTATGTCTGTCTGTCCAGAGAATGTGAATGTCACAGCAGTCTGAATTGTTTTACAAGAGAAAAAAAGCCCTGAGACAAAATTAACAGTCACCTGCCATAAGTCTGGTGAGTCAGAAATAGTTGCAGGTAAATTCAGGGGAGCAATACCACTGGCAAAGGTTAGGAATAAGTGAGGTATTTCTGTTCTTAAACCAGATTGCTGGACACTTCATCACATGTTGGCCACATAAAAGCTACCCTTATTTCAGAAATAACAATGAGGTGGAACTTGGCAGCCTTTTCCCTTCTAGAGAAGCACATCACATCTCTGCCCTGACAGCTACAAAGCTCAGCAGTCAAGCCCAGCAAGACTTTAACCTGATTTAATTATTTGAGCCTATATAAATCACACAAAGCTTCAGTACCCTCTCCTAGAGTAACCCCATTATCATTGAGCTGGTATTAGCCTCTGGTTTAAACTGGGCACCTGCCTCCTCCAACATTTTCTTACCATAGCCTGTACTTACCAGATTTAGCTGATTAACTAGGAAAAAAAAAATGTAGTTATTATGGAGTAAGTAAACAAACTTTTATGCTTTTCAGGCAAAAAGGAAGGTGGAAGACTTCTCTAAAAAGCCAGACAGAATCAGAAAGCCACTGGCATCACATCTTAGAACACTTCAAAGCCAACATTCACACACAGAATCTTTTTAAAGCTTCTTCGTGTAAAATACAAAAATCTATTCAAAAAACTTGTGTAAATAATAAAGTAAAAGGAAGAACTCCCAGTTGTCAGAGAGTGGGGATGCAACTGACCAAATCACCATTGTGCCTCTGAGAGAAGGAAGAGAAGCCAGGAAGTAACCTGGCAGGGCTTCCTAAATAAACTGATTTATCCAGGACCAGTGAAGAAATAGAAAATATGGAAAGAAACATGGAGAAAAAGCCAAAATGTCAGCAGCTGCATGCACATGCTTTCAAAGCTCAAAAGAGTCTAAGACATGAGGGCATCATTCAAATACAAACCCAAAAATTAATTTACAAGCTCAAACCACCACAGCACAGCACATCATGGTTCTGAGGTTGACTTTTAGACCAGTCTCTCAAATTATCCAGCTTTTTCCAGCACTGGGGGGTGCTAAAAAGTTGTACATACTCATCATTGCAGCAAAGAGTCCATGACAAAACCCCAGAGGGGCTTCATCCACTGCAGAGGAGACCACAGGGGAAGAAGCTGAGGACAGCCAGCAACAAATAGAACTTTTTGAGAAAGTCACCAAGACAAGGAAGTTCGTGAAAAGTTTATTTTGTTTGACTGGAAATGAGCTAGGTTTTCTACAAGCTATCTCAGCCCAAAGCTGCCACCCAGTTTTGAAATACCGAGTATGGGGCACCTACCCCAGGATGGCTACAATGGCCTCAGTATGGAAGGGGAGTTTTCCAGCAGCAGGGAAGGGACAATCTTCCCATAGTGATGGATAAGTAAAAGCTCCCCACACATATCCACACAGGTTTTGCAAAACTGTCACATTTTAAAATAAACAAAATTCCTCAAACCATGTGACCACTTAAGAAGTGACAAGTTTTCCATCTGAGTCAGTATTGTCACTGCCAATAAAAACACACTGAAAATAAAAACTCTACGTACCAAAAGCACTCTTGAAAACAGCCTTTCTCTTAAGACTTTTTTTTGACCCCACTGTAGTTTAACTAACTCTTTTCAAGCCCCTGCTTTTGGTATTATGTCAAGACACTCCACAAAGGTGTCTGTGAAATCTAAGGAAAAAATCAGGTTCAGGGAGACACTTCTGGGTTCTTGCTATTTAGAGAGAAGGTACTGAGCTTGGAGAACACACTCTTTTACTACTCTTCAGCACCTCAGTTAAGCAAATATGAGCTGTCAAGCCATAATTAAGATAAAGGAAGAACATGAAAAGGAAATGTGGAACTTTTAACAGGAATTATTCTGCAGAAATTCACTGTTAGCATACAAGAAATAAGATGGGAAATAAATCTAAATTATACAATAGAAAAAACAATCTATACAAACTGAATAAAGATCATAAGCTATAGCTCACAAGCTTAGCAAAAATTGTATGGTATAATTTACCAATGTAAAACTATATTCTTGTCAAATATTTAAATATATAATAGTGAAATAACAAGATTATTACCCAGATTAATAACCACAGCAAGCCTTAGGATCACTGAGATGAGATGGACAGATGAGGTGGCATGCAAATCATAATGGGATCCAGGGAGAAATGGGACTGAAGTGCCTCTGATTCACTTCCAGGGAGGTTACAGGTGCTGGGTGTAAGAGCACTGGGGACAGCAGGGGCTCTGATCAGCAAGAGCCATACAGTGCTGCTGGTGAGTGCTGTCACCTCACAGCATCCAGGTGACACTCTCCTCACCAGCTAAGCCATTGGCCTGATGCAGCTCAAATGTGGAATGGAACTGGATGATCTTTAAGGTCATTTCCAACCCAAAACATTCTATGATTCTATGATTTCAATAATGCAGGTCAAAATATAATTAATACAGTGGGGCAAGAACTCCCAGAATCATGTTTTGTTCTTAAAAGCAAAAGCTCCTAAGAACAAAAAATCAAATTATTTCCTCGAGGGCCAAAATGCATTCCACACCTCATTAAAAAAAAAAGGCGAAAAAATTAAATCCATCTAAAACTTTCCCATTTCAGCTGTTTGCAAAGGCCTAGTTACAAACTGTTTTCGACAGGAACTCTAAACAGGCACTCAGAAATACTGCAAAAGGATTATTCATGCTTTGCAGAAGATGAAGAAATGCTAACCTAGAAGACCTTTTCTGACCAAGAGTGAATTGGATGATTTTGCTTTGAGATGAGTCCCTGGGAGATGCACTGTGACAGGAAAGAAAAAGCGGAAGAAAACATTGAACACAGAAACTTTTTGTTTTTTTTTTTTTTTAAGCCACTGAACTTAGTAACTGGTTTAAGGGAAAAAAGGGTTTTTTTATTAATTTCACAAGAATATAAAGCTTCTTTTCCAAGTATGACTTCAGGTCAAAACCACTACAGTCTGAAATTAATTTTTACAGAGTAATGAACATGTAAATCTGCATGCAACCCCCAACTCTATTCCTCTTTTCCTTTTCACTCCTTTATATATTTTCTGTAGAGTGTGAGCAATTTGACTTTACTTTAGTACACATTAAGAAAACATAACATTGAAGACCTTCAGGATATACATATTTTTTAATTACTTGAAACCCAGCCCGATCTACACAATGGACTAAAAACAGCAAAACATTGTTCAGCATCTCTGCATGTTTGACAGAAAACTTGCAGAAATCTCTTCAAATACATCTTTATTTTACGGTGATTATTTCCTGTTTATACATGCTGTAGGAACACTATGTTTTTCAACTATACAAAACTATTGTTTACACCCAAATGAGCATAATATGTGAAGAAAGACATAAAAGCCAAACCCAAATAACCTCTGAGCAGTCCCACTTGGAAGGCTTCAGTTTAACTGCTTATATCCCTCATAAGGCAGCACTTAAGCCAGCGTTCACCACAAGGTGTGTTAACACAAGCAAACCTCAATATGAGATTTGTAAGAACAAGAAGCCTTCATACTTTAGTAATTGTGCAAATATGATTTCTGCTTTTAAGTCTCTTTCTTATCCCCACTAAACCCTCCCTGTTTTAGCAGTGCAACAGTCAGACCAATAGAAGGCTGCACATGCATTTACTGTGGTACTGCCTCAGAAAACTGCTTTTATTCCAACCTGGGCAGAGCACTCCTAGTATTAAAGACATTCAAGGCACAAAACCCCTTTCTATTCATCTGTACTCTGATTTAGGAGTGCAAACTTGTCGTGGTTTGACATGGAAGTGATTTTTTTTTTTTTCAGGAAGTTGGATCAAACCAATCAGTGGTCAAGTTTGGATATTGGCACCTGAAGTGACCACTGAAGATAGGGATACGCCTCTGAGAACACAGGGGGTTAAAAGCAAGAACCCCCAAGAGCTCGCTCTCTTTGGTTCCGGTCAGGGTGCTGTGCAGACCTCCCCTGCCCAGCCATGGGGCTGGGTGGGGGAGGGGGAGCCGTGAGGCCTGGTCGAGGTGAGCCGAGGGGTAGAAGGACTGGAACCGAGCCAGCTCCTGTGGACGGAAGGGTGGAAAGAAGCGGAGATGTCTTTGTCATTCCCCCCCCCCGCCCCAGAGGGAAGAGATAGAGAGTCCGGATGACACCTGTAACTTTGCCGGCGCGGAGGAGAAGGAGGGGTGGGGGGAAGGCGCCCAGCCTTGGCCTTGGGAATCGGCTGCTGGGCAGAGATATCAGCCGTCCAGGGAGTCTGAGCTTTTAACCCTTTCCTGAGAAACGAAGGCTTTGTAAAATATTACTCCTCCTTGATTTGAAGTAGGAGAGAGACAGTCTGGGATCCGAGATGATGGAAGAAGAAATTCTTGAGTTGGAAGGAGATGATAGAGTGGCTTGTGGCTGGACTTCTCTTGTTAGCCATAGACTGAACCAAATTCTCCTAACAGAAGCTGCACTTAGGGTGGTGCGTTGGTGTGCCAGGAGACCTGTTTCAGTGATTACCAGCA
Organism: Anomalospiza imberbis; assembly: GCF_031753505.1. Lineage (NCBI taxonomy): Eukaryota > Metazoa > Chordata > Aves > Passeriformes > Viduidae > Anomalospiza > Anomalospiza imberbis. The sequence goes on along the minus strand of NC_089686.1, from coordinate 52,195,660 downwards.
GAGGAGTAGAGAGAACAGAGGAGAGTTGGAGAAGGTGTGGAGAAGCCCTCTATCTTCAAGGAAGAAGAAGAGGAGAAGAGGACCTCTGTTCTTGGACCCTCAGCCCCAGGGGAAGATGGGGGGGACTGTAGTCCCAAAATGAGAAACTGAACTGTTGTCTCTTTTGGTTCATGGCAAAGCATCCTTAAAAGAGCCCTGTGAGCAGTCTGTCCATGCCCGGTGGTGAGAGCACTTTGACATGGAAAGGAGAGTGTCACCATGGCAGATTTTCTCTGGGCAGTCGCCATGTGTGACATGGAAACACAAGGGTGGCAATTGTGTTTCCTGGGGGGGGGTGGTCTGTGGCACAGGAGAGACTCCTGTCTCCCTTGAAAGACTGAGTATTTGAATATCTGAAGAGTAGCAACTTGATCAGGATCCTGGGTGGTGTCTCAGTGTTAAGTTTTTTTAGAAATTAGGTGGGAGGAGGAGGGGTGTTTTAGAAAGTCTTCATCCAGGATTTAGTGTTTGTAGTTTTTCTAGTAGTAGTAGTTTAATAAAGTTCTTTCCTTTGTTACTAAGATGGGCCTGCTCTGCTCTGTTCCTGATCACATCTCACAGCAATTATTTAGAAAAGTATATTTTCATAGGGGCGCTGGCATCGCGCCAGTGTCAAACCATGACAAAACTAAACACCAACAATGAAAATTATTTTTCATGTAAAGCCAGCAGCATATTATTTTTGACCAAAAAGTCTAGATTTGATTTTGACTGCCACCAGGCGTTATAAGCTCTATTTCTTTTACCACTGTCAGAGTAACCCTTCCCCACAGTGGAAGGTAACCCTTCCATTTCTTAGTGAGGATTCAAACTCTTGTAATCTGAGAACTGAAGTTGGTTTTCATATGCCTAAAATGTACGTTTTCTAAAGGAAACAATGTGCATGCTTTGTGAGTAGAAGGAAGCAAAAGGAATAGTGAGAAAAACATCCTTTTACAATCCTGTGGTTACTTGGTCCAGCAGGGATGTTACACCCATTGGGCTGCAGATTTCCAGCACTGAGAACATATTTAAACATGTGTTTTGATTTCCAAAGGTTTGAAGTTAATTGCTACCCAGCATTCCATTCCCAACACCACACTTTATTCTAGAGCAGAACTTAAGAAAGGAGTTTCTTTGGCTTTTTAAGACCTGCAATGAGAAGCAGAAAAAAAAACAAAACAAAACAAAACAAAACAAAACAAACAAAAAAACCCCAAAAAACAACAACAACAAAACAAAAAAAACCACCTCCAACTTAAAGGAGATTTCCCCACCTGGACTGCATTTCTGGTTGTGCTTTGAACTGATGCTGCACAGCTTGTGGGGGCTGTTGGCATGGAGTGTGGAGCAGAGCTGGCACCTGCTGCTGCGGGACTCCCACCTGGCACTGGGATAGAGGCCCTGCTTGCTGGGATGGATGGTGCTGGGGCTGCTGCTGCTGCTGCTTGTACCGAGACAGGCTGAAGAACAGGCCCAGGATGGCCTTTAGATTCCCATTCCTGATTTCTGTAAGGCAAAGTGGAGAAGTCACTTGTCAGCCATCAGTGGGTGCTTTCTCTCCAACAGCACAGCGGGTCAGCCATTGCATCCCCAGAACACTGTCTTAACTAAGCTCCTTTGGGATATCCTTTAGGATAAGTTTCTTTCTGCACATCTAATTGGCATTACAGTTGATTGTCAGTGAGCACCAATGAGAAATAAATAACTAATCTCTCCCCTGCAGCAACTGAGCAATATCTCGTATTTCCTCTGCAGTTTGTGTTAATGCCAGTGTGCTTAAAAAGCAAGTCCCTTTAAATCTTTTCTTTAAATTAACATAGCTAAAACCCCCAAAACAGAACCCCCACAACAATAATTGTATTAAGGACAGCACACTGTAAATGATTTCTCAGTCCTAAACTTGCACAAGGAGGAAACTACTCCGTTCTGACACGTATTTTTGGATTGTCAGAATAATCATTTCCAATAAGAAAATTTGATGCAAGTTTTGCACTAGAAAATATGGTTATTGAGTGACATAGCTGCATTCAAACATAATTACCATCTTTGATACTATCACAAGCCGATAAGGAATGGGCACCCAATGTACCTAAAGATAGCTTGACAGTCAATGTATAAACTTTTCAATTCCTGACTGTCATCCTCTTCTATGCAATATCAAATGCAAAAATATAAAAGCAAACAGAAATACAAAGATGAAGAGGTGTATCAGACCATGCACTTAACCGCTGTATCATAATTAATACGTCAGAGGGAAAATTCTTCCTTGTAGACAACCTTACTGTGCTGTGACTTAATTATTTGGCATGTTTAATTTCCTAAATTAAAAAAGTGAATTTAAGAAGCTACATCAAACAGCTGAAATTCTGCCTGTGTTGTACAGACCACTTGAACTAAAAGTTATCTATTGCCCTGTGAGAAAGTAAGAAGAAAAGGACATGTGGCTAGACATTGGCCAAGCACAAAGGCAAGAACAAGAATTTTCTTTTGTTTCCAGTTCCAGCTGAAAGGTTGCCCTGCGTTTGTGATGGGCCCCACTCCATCCTTTACTCCCTCTCCCAGCCACATTTCTGCTCACATTGCTCATCTTTGCTGTATAAACAAGCTTCTGCTTCTAATCCTAAGCACTTTACACAGCAGATCTGAGGCTCAAGGTTTAAAACTGTTCTTGCCTGTTCTGTACCAGCTCCCAGCTTTGGTCTCCTTGCCTACCTGCACCTCAGTCTACTTTCCCTTCCCAGCCACTAATATAATTTACTTTCTTTCTGAAATTTGTCTCAACCCATGCCCACATCTTCAGAGAACATTAGCCCTTCTCCAGGTGGCCCTGGTCATCACCCAGGCCCAGTGGGGTGATGACTCAGGATATTCCTTTCCAGATATCCAGATATCCAGACCCAGGATATTCCTTTCCTCTCATACTTCTTGATTCAGTTTCCCTAGCCATTTTTTCTTCCCTGCAGCCTGGCCCCTCCATCAGTGCTCTCTCCCACCACTGACCCCTCAATCCTTGTTTAAAGGATTCTAATTCCCAGAACCCTCCAGCAGCCATTTTCAGTCTTCCTTTGTTTTCTTGGCCAATTGTAGTCTCTTCCTGAACAGAGGGGTCCCAGTTAATCCTACCTGTTTCCCCTTTTCCCAGCCCACTCCTGCTTCCATGCAGTGCCATATACAAACCCAGCCTTCTCTCACTGCACCAGGCAGGTCCCTTCTCTAATCCACAAGCTCTCTTCAATAATCTATGTTTAGGACAGGGATGGAAGTAGAACATACAGCAGAACATAGTAAAAAGGATTTCCTTATCTCCAGCAAAGAACTCAAATTACTCATGGGATCTGTAAGGAAAGTAGCATCTAATCACAGGTCAAAGCATAACTAAACAGATAGGCAGACACTGGGAAGCTTAACTGCATAAATACAGGTCAGAGAGAAAATAAATTATCATGGGCCTGCTTGTTTAAATTTAGCAAAGCTATATGCAACTGGAAACTGATTTCTATGTGAAGTGAGAGGCAATTATAACAATAATCCACCTACGACGTGTTGCTGCCTGTTTTCTGCTGCATTTATCAGAAGGGCAATCTGCTTTTGACCAAATAATCAGAAGAAGAACACTTTTAATGAGTTAAAGCAGTCTCTTTGCCTCTGGATTTGGAAAAAAAAAAAAAAAAAAAAAAACATTTTAAATCGGACTTTCAGCGGTACCTCTGTTTCTTTTATCTTAAAAACTGAGGTAATTCTGGCAGTTCTACCTTGCACTTCATACAAAAAGAGTATTTCAAAGATGACTTCAGCCTCACTGCACTCTGCACACCAGCAGAGTCTCAAATGCTTCCTGCTTCAAGTCCTCTCCAGCCCATGGTCAGCTCTAGTATCATACTGACTTAGATAAAGACAAGGATGTCACCCAGCCACTCTAAATGTGGAGCCAAAAATTACTGTCATGGGTACTGGAAACAAACACTCCAGACACTTGAAACTGGAATTTGGTTCTCATAGGAAACCCCACAATTCCACTTTTTGGAGATTTCCATCCTGGGATATTCCTGCTGCTGCTTGTTTCCCCTACATCACTGTTGCAGGATGTGTTCAGCTGATCATTATCCAGCACATATGTTATCCAAAAGATGTGCAGCTGCTTGTCTGTGATATCAGTTTGAGTTTCTACTGCACATTTATGTCCTCCAATATCTTCAATATCTTGAGAGCAAGGAGATATTGTGTGAAGGACAGCAAGCTTCTCTGGGCAGCTGCAATTCCAGGAGTCTAAAACAAATCTAAGGGCAGGGGTATAGAAAGACAGTTCAAAGAATGAACAATAAAAATTTGCAGCAAGAAGTGAAAAGAGATCTCCAGCTCTCCATAGTTTTCTTCAGTAACTAGAAATGGAGATTTTATATTTTTAAGAATCTTTGATAAGGGGATGCCTTTTTTGCCTCCACGTTTCTGGGGAAGGGGAGCCTCTAGCACAGCATGGTCATTATCAGTGATTGCAGATCCTCAGCATCTCCACTGCATAAATCCATCAAAATAGACTCTGTCAGTGGCACACACATATCAAAGCAGGATTTTTCAACTCTGGAAGGATATACATGTGCAGTCCCAAATTATTTCAACATTTAGGAGTCATCAAAATTCCAGTTTTGAATCATTAACTTCCCTCCACACTGAAGCTACACTGTTGAAAAATATGTGCTCTTAACAAACCCAGGAGACTTCAGTGATTATTCCCATTTGTAAGCAATCACAAGCTTTTCCTTCCTCCTCGATGAGGATCTGCCAGTGAAGTAAATAAAGTTATTTGCAGTTGACCTAGCAGGCAATTTGCACAGAAACACTGGCTTGTTTGGTAACAACATTCCTCACTTTAAATGGTTCTTTGTTCCTCAACACAGTGCTGGAGCAACTAGAAAGAGAAATTCACTTTACTGTTGCATTCAAGTCTTTTAACTTATTTTATAAAAATATATTCATTCCCTCCCCCTCTCTAGTTGTCACTTTCTTCCTTCAGTGTTAGTGGTGGAGCCAGTAAATGCTCTCATTTATATGCTGGCAGCAAACATTGCTGGTCCCTTCTTAGCTTCCACGTGATTTAATACACTAATTCCTAGATAGTGTAAAAGAAAGGCAGAAATGCCAAACCAGTGAAGCCATGGGGTAACATGTGTCCTGCTGGGCCTGACTGGTGACTTGGCCAGAGAGCTCTGAGCATTCATCATGCTGTCCCTTCCCCAGCATGAGCAACACCACGTGAGCTGCCAGCTCTGTACACCCAGGCAGTTTCCTCACCACTGATCTGATGTTTCACTTAGATTTTACCTTCTAGCATGACAGGTAAATCATGTGAAATGTATTTTTACAATATTTCCACGCTAAGGTCAAAATTGGCCTTTACATCCGACTCAGCTGCATTTTCTTTTCAATAATTTCCTTGCAAACAAATTTCTGCCATTTGAAGTTTTAGCTCATGCTTTCTTTTCTTGACATGAGACTCCTTCTGATTATAACTGAGCAATTGAAGCATGCAATGCTGGCAGCACTCAGGTAAAGCTTCTCTTTGGAGGAAAATATTTGTTATTGCTGTTCTAATCCAGCATAAGAATACACCTAACACTCAGCCTCCTCTTCTGCTAGCTGTCGTGTACTCAGGTTAGAACACTAAATATCTGCTATTTTACTGCAGCCTGCTCCTCCAAACTAAGTTTGTGAAGAGCCTCATTCATCAAATGTAACTTTGAAGTCTCATCTGATGACACACATTCAATTACTTGTTCTGCAAAACACTGATGGAGATGTTATATCATATATTCAGCTACTGAGCCCACCTGCTTTTCCAGCATATTTAAATTAAAATACAAGTGAATGCTGGTGCTGAGGATGACAGAAATCTGTTTGATCTCTTAATATGATAATAGCTAAACAGCTTCTGAGCCAACAGGTACCACACATCCTGGCATAAAGGAACAGAGTTAACTTAAGTTTGCTTTCAGAAAATTCTGATGCTCTTCAAAAGCAGAGTGATTAATTAGAAGTCAAAATGTTTTGTTTTGGCTCAAAACATTTGGATTTGATTGCTTTGTGCACTTGGAAACAGGAAAAATCTTTAAAATGAGAAGCAAGCAGGATGGTTGTTCAGGTAAGAGAATAATTGAAGAATAAGGAAATAAATTTTTCTCTGAAAGGGCAAACAACTGACAGCTGTTCACTTATATCTGTAAAATATACACTGATCAATGTGCAAATTACAGAACTGAGATAAGAAATTTCTGGTTTTAAACAAAGTAGTAAAGAAGTGACTGAATTCTAATTAGGTCTCATTGATTACTTTTACAAGTCAGCTGTGTAGAAATTAGATACATATTTTATCTACCTTTCACACTGAGATGGGGTAAAAAGAAATAAAGATTGCCAGAAGTTTGAATTGACCTTATTAATGTTCCATTACACTCCATGTTCTAGCTGCAATCACAGGTAGTAATTCCGGTTCCTCATTCAACATGAAATCTTAAACAACCAATGGACTCACCTTCTGCTGACAGCCCCTGGATGTTAATCCCCTTAGCAGCCAAGAAACTCAGGCATGCATCTATGTTTTCAATCTGTTCAAGAACAAACAAAACAAACAGAAAAAAAGGAGACACAAAAAGAAAATGCATTGTAATAATTATTTACTTCCATCTACCACCACTCTTGAGTGCACTCAGTCTTTGCATCCCATCAAAAAATCCCATTGCTCATGATGTGGAAACCATAGCATGGAACCCCCTCGGTTACTGAGGTCCTAAATGGATTATTCCATTGATTATAAACTGACTTTTCCATGGGTCAGAGCTTTCTGTTATTTGCATTTGCATGAAGCAGGTCAGCCCAAGCCCCAGTCACAACAGATGATCGCTGCATTTCTTATTAGAGGGTCAACGATGCTCTGTGCCAGGATTCGTAACCTACAAGTGTAACAAACATGAAACCAAAAATAAACATGGAGGCCATTTGTTTGGGAAGGCAGATTGCCACTTGCTCGGAAGCTGACAGCTGGCAGAAGTTTCCAGCCACGCCAGGATTTGAATACAAAAGCTGTAACTGGAAACCCCAGCCGGAAGGTAGAACTCGTTCCCTGGTGGCATTCCCCACGATTCAGAAACACCAGGCCACTCTGGGCACTCACTGAGGGTCATGTCCTGCCTCTCACAGAGTTGGACAATGGGAACAACCTTCATGGGATAAAATCAGCTTTTACCAGGCAGGGACTTGTGCACAACAGGTCTGGCTGTCAGTTGCTCTACACAGCTCTGCTGTTATACACAGACTGGACTCAAACACAAGCTAAGAAAGTGAACTCCAGAGAGGCTGGACAGGTCAGGAATGTTTTCCAGTCCATCTCAACACTACAGTAAGAATCTTGCAGTAGCCTCACACCTGATTTCCCACCAAGCTTCACTGAAGCTCTGCTGTCATAACCCGAAGATGCAGGGAGATGCTAGCCCCCACCCCAGACTAAAGCACTTCCATGCAAAAGCCTACACTTGGACACCTCGAGGGGCTGCAAAGAACATTTTAGGAAACACCATGTTTTTTGTGTGGTTACACAACAAACTCTTAGATGATACTGTTGAGCAATTCTTTTATTTAACCATGGCAATCAGCAAGTGATAAAATAGTCTTTGTGTTTGAACATATCTCAAACATTAATTTATTAATTCCTGAAACATTGCAATCTAACACTGCATCCACCATATGGATAAGGAAGGAGACAGACACCAAGCCCCACACTTGGTCTCATATAACTACCTTTATTCTGTGAAGCGTGGAGACATCAAAAGGAAACATGAAAAATCCAGCTGCCCTGGCAGCTCCTGCCTGCCCTCAAAAAAATACACAACTGAGGGTTAAAGCAGCATTTTAGAACTTGAGCTCCCAGCACCTGACCTGAGCTCCTTGTCCTTCTCAAAGTAATAAAAAAAGTACCATGGAAGCTGCCAGGAAACCTTCCACATGGATTTCTCTCAGGGTACAATAATTTATTGTCAATAACTATAACAATAAAAACATTTTCTTCTGTCGGGGTGGAGGTTAAATTATTGGCAATGTTGAACTGTGATTTCAACAATTAAAAACATGTTTATCGGCCTCATAATACTTTGAGATATAATATAAAGTACACAAAGTATATAGTACACTTTGAGTGTACTCCAAAACCCAGAGAGGTACCAAAGAATACATTTCCTGTACTGCTCAGACCTCAAGGCTTGGAGCAGGGTGCAGTTGAAAGGTTCATTTATCCATAGTTCAATATGATCCAACAGTCAATTGACCCATTTCCTTCTTCAGTACTCAACAACCCTTTCAAGTTTCCAACACAGCTCTTTTATTAAGGTGACTGGGGACTCAGCTGGAAAACTAAAGTTCACCTTTTCAAAAATAAACACTACATAAAAGGATCAGTCCATTCCTACTACCTGCACTTAACAAGCTGCATCATTCCAAGAACACTTCCAGACTTCCACAGCTGTGGGTAGATGCTTCCTCTCCAAATAAGCAGGTTAGTGACTAAAGATAAGCAACATCTCACCTTCACTCCAGATCTGCAGTAGCTCTCTCAGTCCTGCTCTGCTTGCTTCTCTTCCCAGGCCCCTCACCTTTGCATAAACTCTCTTTTAGGACAGAGTGAGCACAAGATTAATATTTACATCTGGGTAGTGAGTTCCTCATCCATGTCCTCATTCTTGGTGCTATATAGCAATCTTTGCTGATGTCCTAATATCATCCTCTTCAGATTCAGGGAGGCCCCTTTAAAATAATTCCATTTCTCCTATGGTATAACCCCACAGTTTATCTGAGCATTGTAGCCACTGAATTTAGGTAATTCACTCCCATCCTCAGACTGATGGATATCTCTCCGTCACAGATCTGTATCTGAACCATAGGTTGAGCAACCTGGAACCTCACTGCCATACAAAAGGTCAGATGGGCTGCCTTGCCACAGCAGTTGTAATGCCTGGCTAAAAGCTGTGAGAAACAGGGATTAAAAGCTGTGAGAAACAAGGGCTAAAAGCTGTGAGAAACAGGGGCTCTTGATGCTCTACTGGTATGGAAAACACCCTAATTTCATCAGGCATGACAAAACAAAGTGGGAGTAACAGGGATGTGCAAAAGTACACCCCTTTACATTCAGAAAATAACTAGGATAAGATACTGTGGGAATGTATAGCACTGCACATATGAGAAATTCACTAAAATAAAATTGAAAGATATAAATGTGTCAATGACTGTCTAAGATTTACATACTATCTGTGATACTAACAACATTACATGGCAGCAAGGCAGGAATGAGAGGAATTGGTTGATTTTGAAGGAAAAACAGAGCTCGAAAAGGAAAAGAGAAGGAAATTGGAGAAAATCCAAGAAGGAAGCGGAACACTGAATGCAGGATTGTAGCTGAAATTATTAAAATTTACTGCTGGTAAGAATTCAAGGCCCTTCCCACACATCAATGGCTGGCCTGAGTCAAGAACCCTGACTTGGCTGAATCAGTCTAATGAATCAGAAATCATCTTGCTGTTTGAAGAGATAACTTCCCAGCAATGCAACATGTCATGAATTTCACTCATGAAGGCTCCAAGGAAGAATTCCTGCCCTGGCCCCTGCTGTATTAACTACTAATAATACGAAAATATTGTTTTATGGCCCCCAGTGCAGACAGGGCTGGAGATAGCAAGCTATGATAATTAGAGCATTTAGATGTGTGTAGGAGAGAAGTGAAGTTTCTGGATAGGTCACAGCTGGATGGTAGGAAAAAAATTCTTCCCTGTGAAGGTGGTGAGGTCCTGGCACAGAACTGTAGCTGCTCCATCCTGGAATTGTTCAAGGCCAGATTGGACAGGGCTTGGAGCAACCTGGGATACTGAAAGGTGTCCCTGCCCATGACTGGGAATTGGAACAAGATGGTTTTTAAAGTCCCTTCCAACCCAAACCATTCTATGATTCTAAGCAAAACACTCTGCATCTCGGTGACTTCCAACATAAAACACAGTTGCCTCCTTGTAATTACAGCATTCAGCAGCAAATCATCACCCAGATTCTATAGGCCCCTTTTCTGCCAAGTCCACATATTGCTTAAACCCTTTAAGCAGATGTGAAAGGACTGGATTTGACAAAGGGGAGTGGATATTTTCTGTTTCATTGTGAGCTACAGTTGTTTTTTTGGCTGACAATTCTGATTTCTCATTTGCTTTGTCAGCAACATTTAACACAGCTAAAGCAAAGCAGGAAAGATGGCAGCTGGATACTGTCATTCCCTGCCTACCCAAAACAGGGGAAAGCTGTGCAAAAGAAGGAAAACCAAGCACAGCCACCCACAGTGATTATCTCACTCAGAAACATTACTGGGGTATCCAAAACTGAGCCTTATTAAACCTCCCAGCCAAAATATTCAAATGAGTTTGCAATTTTAGATTGCCACATTTAAACTACTTCAGATGTAATCTACTGTCAACATGTGCTATCAGTCCCACATCCTTTTATGATGAGTATTTATTCTGAAATGTCCCTAAATGCCAACCAAGCACAGCTGAGCCCACACCAGAGGGGCTGGCAGCCTCTGGGGTTCCTCCTCCTCCTTTCTTTTAATTAGGAGATTATGAGAAAAAAACTACAACAATGCTGTAAAATTAAATTTCTGCTCAAACATAATGTATCAAGTGTCATCACTCCCATTCTCATATTCAGAGAAGGAAAACCTACCTGAAAACTTCCTCTTAACATGAATAACCTGACAAGGTGGGAACAGAAAGCATCATGGCTAAGTGCTGCACATGGAGAACTGTCCAAGACCAGATAATCACACAAGACTTTGTGCTTGTCATATAGCAGCAATTTCAATTTCTATTCTTGTCAGTGCTAGAGAGAAAACATGCCCTGGCCTGTATGAACAGAACAGGATATGTCAGAAACAAATTAAAAAAAAAAAAAACCAAGCCAAAAAATCCCCATCCTGTAGCCTATAAATGTAGACCCACAGGTGGGCACTGACATGTTGAACATTGACTATATCAGACAAAAAGCTGAGTATGGACACAGCCTCCAGCCAAAGCTGTCTGTCGAAGTCTGCCAAGTCAAATACAGAAGGTAAAGGATAAACAGTGCTGCCCCGGGCACAGACTCAGATGGTTTCTTTACACAAAAACCAGAATTAAACTTATTGTAGGTTCCTTCACTTACAAACCAGGGGAAGTTTCTCACATTGTGATGCAAGATCTCTTCTCCCAACTTTTACAGTGATAAATGGGGAGCTTTGATGAGCTTATCCAGAAAACCCACTTCTTATACTGAAACCTGTGCTTTCCATGTAACCTGTGGTTTAATGTTATGTGTAGTATATTATTTTCAAAAGAAAAAAGAATGAATTCATATGAAAGTTTTTAAGACCTCACAAACTTTTATGCAATATTCCAGCAGATTTAACATATAGTGCAGAAACAAGGAAATAGCCTAAGAAACACAAGCTGTTCCTTAAGACAAAATCTATTCATTGTATGTATTTTTTAATAAGACTTTTACTCTTGTTATGTGTAACGGGTATAATTTACGCCATTTTAGCATGATATATATAATTTTAAATATTTGTCAGAATGTACCCCCCCCAACCCAGGCAAAACCAGGTGTGTGTTGAAACCCGATTTACAAGTAAAAGGATGTGGCTCGCCCAGGAGATGGGTCTTATCTGAAGTACCCAGGCGCTGATCATCGCGTGAAGGACCCAAGATGGACATCAGGAAAATTCCTCCCATACGTGTGAATACCGTGTTCCCATAAATTTCATCAAGGGTATCAACGACTCCGGACTTCGAATTGTTCTGCCTTGTCGCCAAGAAGGAAATCTCATCAACTTATGGGACTCTGAATGAAACAAAGGACTGAATGCCGAAATCCTGGCTTCAGGCAAAATTTTCCCTAAAAAATCGCTTGTACCAGGATGGTGGTGCGTGGGCATAGAGGAACCATGCTGAGGCTGACTTCTGTGTCTCACACCCAGCGCCGATCCCGGGCTCGGCACTACCCTTTTCCTTGTGGCTGGCTAATTAGACCTCTATTGCTAAAATAAATTTTTATTTTTATTTTTGACTTGGCTGGATCATTTTTCATTTATAACACTCTCATATTTTTATACCCTGAAGTTTGGAAAGAGCCTTAAAATCTTAAGTCAGGGTCCCTTTCTCTCTGGGAGCAGCTTTTAATAAGTGTCAGAGAGAGGTTTGTCCACAGGGAGAGAATGCAGGAGCACCATCATAGAATGTGTTGGAAGACCCTTGAGGAAGGGATCCAACAGCTGAGGGAAGTGGCAGTATTTGAGGTACTCTTTGGGAGGGATTGACAGCATGATGATGACCCCGACAAGGTCAGGTGCACGGGGCAAATGCTGTGGAGTCCAGCAAATCTTGGGCCATCTCGGTACACCACTTTCATTGCAACAATTGATGCTGACACTAACTGAGAGACAGTGGGTTCTGTTGCCAACAAACTTAGGAATTATGAGAGTATGATTAATGGTCCAATGCAGGCTCATATCTCAGCTGTGATTAAGGAGTTCAAAGAGGAGATGAGGGAGGAGATGAGGAAGGTTAATGCAGCACCTGTGCGAGTCACAGGCCCCAAAGTCAAAGCCCAACAATCCCCAGCTAGAGAGAGAGGGTACACCCCAAGGGCTAATCTGTGGTTCTTCCTGCATGACCATGGGGAAGACATGGGAAGGTGGGATGAGAAACCCACTTCTGTCCTGGCAGCACAGGTGCGCCAACTCAAGGAGGGAAATTCTAACCAGGGGAGCTCCACCAAGGTGAAGGTAGCCTCAACCTCCCATGACCAAGCTGTCGGGTACGATCTGTCAGATCCCCTTGAAGGAACCTCTAGTATGTATGTCCAAGAAAGGAATAATAACCAGGGTTAGAGGGGCCCTGTCTCTAGCCAGGGAGAGGCACAGGAAAACCAGATCTTCTGGACGGTGTGGATCCAATGGCCTGGCACATCAGAACCACAAAAATATGATGCTTTAGTTGATACTGGTGCGCAGTGTACTCTGATACCATCGGGACATGTCGGGGTGGAACCTGTTTCCATTGCTGGTGTGACAGGGGGATGGCAGCAACTGACCCTGGTGGAAGCCAAGGTGAGCTTGACTGGGAAGGAGTGGAAGAAACATCCTATAGTGACTGGCCCAGACGCTCCGTGTATTCTAGGCATAGACTTCCTCCGGAACGGCTATTACTAAGACCCTAAGGGACTCAGGTAGGCTTTTGGAATAGCTGCTGTAGAAGCAGAGGACATTAAGCAATTAAACACCTTGCCTGGACTGTCAGAAAATCCATCTGCAGTAGGACTCCTGAGGATGGACGAGCAACGTGTGCCAATTGCGACCTCGACAGTGCACCGCTGGCAGTATCGGACGGATCGAAATGCTGTGATCCCCATCCATAGAATGATTCGTGAGCTGGAGAGCCAAGGGGTGGTCAGCAAAACCCACTCACCCTTTAACAGCCCCATCTGGCCTGTGCCCAAATCTGACAGAGAATGGAGATTGACTGTGGACTACCATGGCTTAAATGAAGTGACTCCACCGCTGAGCACTGCTGTACTGGATATGCTGGAACTCCAGTACGAGCTGGAGTCCAAGGCAGCAAAATGGTATGCCACTATTGATATTGCTAATGCATTTTTCTCCATTCCTCTGGCAGCAGAATGCAGGCCTCAGTTTGCTTTCACCTGGAGGGGCGTGCAGTACACCTGGAACTGACTGCCCCAAGGGTGGAAACACAGTCCTACCATCTGCCATGGACTGATCCAGACTGCACTACAAGAGGGTGAGGCTCCAGAACACCTGCAATACATCGATGATATCATTGTGTGGGGGAGCACAGCGGCACAAGTGTTTGAGAAAGGTGAGAGGATCATCCAGATACTGCTAGAAGCTGGCTTCGCTGTCAAGAAGAGCAAAGTCAAGGGACCTGCCCGAGAGATCCAGTTCCTGGGAGTGAAATGGCAAGATGGACGGCACCAGATTCCCACTGAGGTCATCAACAAGATCACGGCGATGTCTCCACCAACCAGCAAAAAAGGAAACACAAGTTTTCCTAGGTGCCATAGGTTTTTGGAGAATGCACTTTCCCGGGTACAGCCAGACTGTGAGCCCTCTTTACCTGGTTACCCGCAAGAAGAACAATTTCCACTGGGGCCCTGAGCAGCAACAAGCCTTCACCCAGATCAAGCAGAAGATCGCTCATGCTGTAGCCCTTGGCCCAGTCAGGACGGGACCAGAGGTCAAGAATGTGCTCTACTCTGCAGCCGGGAACAATGGTTTGTCCTGGAGCCTTTGGTAGAGGGGGCCTGGTGAGTCTTGAGGCCGACCACTAGGATTCTGGAGCCGAAGTTACAAAGGGTCCAAAGTCAAATACACCCCAACAGAGAAGGAAATCTTGACTGCCTACGAAGGAGTTCAAGCCGCCTCAGAGGTGACTGGCATGGAAGCACAACTCCTCCTGGCACCTCGACTGCCGGTGCTGGGGTGGATGTTCAAAGGAAAGGTTCCTACTACCCACCATGCCACTGATGCCACATGGAGCAAATGAATTGCCCTCATCACCCAGCGCGCCCGTATTGGAAACCTGAATCGCACTGGGATTTTGGAGATAATTACAAACTGGCTGGAAGGTGAAAACTTTGGTCTCACTGCTGACTAGGAGCAGGTACAAGCAGCAAGGGCTGAAGAAGCTCCACCATATAACCAACTACCAGCAGAGGAAACACGCTACACTCTCTTCACTGACGGTTCCTGTCGCATTGTAGGGATGAACTGGAAGTGGAAAGCAGCCGTATGGAGCCCCACACGACAAGTTACACAAGCTACCGAAGGAGAAGGTGGATCGAGCCAACTCGCTGAACTCAAGGCTTTCAGCTGGCCCTGGACATTGCTGAAAGGGAGAAGTGGCCAAAGCTCTACCTTTATACCGATTCGTGGATGGTAGCCAATGCTCTGTGGGGCTGGCTGGGAAGGTGGAGAAAGGCCAACTGGCAGCGTAGAGGAAAACCAATCTGGGCTGCTGATATATGGAAAGACATTGCCTCTCTGTTGCATCCCAGGTTTGGGTTCACATTATGGGTTTTTCCTTTGTTAGTTTTCCAGTTCTCTGTACCCTCGTGCATCCCCCGAGTTTTCCCCTACTCCTGTGGTTTCCGTGCCTGTGTCCCTGTTCTCGTGGTCCCACTCACCCCAAAGTCTCGTGTCCGCCCCTGCCGTGTTCCCATTGGTCGCTGCAGTACACGTCATCACCGCGATGTCTGTACCCATTGGGCGGGAGGGCTCCCCGTCCGCCCTGTCCCTTCCCTATTTGATCCCACTCCTCGGCATGCTCGAGGCCATTTGCGTCCGTGCGAAGCTGGGATCGGCTGCAGCCTTTCCATCGCAGCTCTCGCAGCCAATAAAGCATCCAGCCGCCACGCGGACGGATTTGGACGAATTCCCTGCCTCTTTGTTTCTTCCCTCGCGCCGACGGCAAAGCGCGGCCAACAGCCCACCCCGGAGCGCGACAGCAAAAGCGCCCGGAAACTGCGGCGAGCCCCGGCCCCGACGAAAAGCTGAGAAGCCCAAGCCAGGCATTCGGAGCTGATCGGGGCAGACAAAGTAAAGAGCAGCCGCGAGTGACGCCCAACGTCCGGGCCACGGCCAGCGCAAAGCCGCGGAGCAGGCAGAGAGTCGCCACAGAGCACCCGGGAGCCACGCAGAGAGAGCGCCGCCGCCGCGAAGCCGCGCCGCCGACCAGCGAGCGCCGCTGCCGAGACGAGCGTGCGCGATCTGCGCGGAAAACCGCCGCCGCCACCGCAGGGTCGCGGTCCACGACGGAAAAGTGCTCCGTGCCAGACTGAAAACGGGAGCAAGTGCACCCCGAAGTAAGTCAGTGACGTCTCCGCCACCCACAGGAAAACACGCTGTGTTTTCCCGCGTGGGACTGGAAGCGCAACCATTCACGGCTACGGAAAGCCGAAGAACGGACGCTTCCTGGGAAAGAAGACCCTGGTAGCAGCTTTTATTTGCGAAGATTCCGGTTTGGTGAGTGATTAGCCACGGGGGGTACCCGGCTGATACTTCACGTGGGTGGGCTCTGCCGCGTTTCCGGGGGTACGGATCACGCAGCGCGCAGCGTGTGCGGCGGGCCGCCGGGGTCTTTCGCGTTTTTTGCTTTTTTTCTTTCGCCTTTTCTGCACCAGGGGTGAGGCTTTGGGTAGAAATAGCATGGGGACCACGCTATCTACCCAACAAAGGGAATTCTATACCCAAATTAAGGGGATTTTATCAGTAAAACATCCCTACCCCAAAAATTCAGTCAAGCAGTTTGTACGATGGCTCTGCTTTTCCTTTCCACGTGTAACCGCAGAGGATGCTCACAGAACAGAGTTCTGGGAGCAAGTAGGAGCCAGGTTAGCAGAGGGAATCGACAGGGACCCCTCTGTGAAAGATTGCTTCCCAAAGCTCCATTTGCTAATCTCGGAGGTTGTAAAAGCAGGGTCCATGCGAGAAGCGGCCAAGGAAAGGAAAGAGCCATCGGGCAAAACTCTTGTTTCCCCCGAATCCATTTCCCCATCCTCTCCTACCCCTTTTTCCCCTAAACCGGGTAGGCAGAGGGGAGTACTCCGCCGCTCTGAGGCGCAGGGCAGCTCCACAGACGTGGACCGTGCTCCTGGCTCCCCCGAGCCATTCCGGCACCCCCGCCTTGGTGGAATTAGCTACTCTGCTGAGGAACTTATCCCAAACCCCTTTTCCAATCCCTTTTTCCCAGTTAAGAAATCCTAGTTCTGGCGCTACCCCGCGCTGCTCTGCTCCCCTGAATCCCTTTCTTTGTCCCCCTGAGGAAGCCGCAGCCACGTGGCTAGGGCCTCTGTCTTCCCAAGATGGAGGGCGGCCACGTGGAGAGGTTTCTTCTCCCCATAATCCCTTTGTCTCCTTTGTTCCCTGTATCCCCACCTTTAACCCCACCCCCTTCTGTTTCCCTGTGGGTGTGGGTACCGCCCACTCCAGGCATCGGGTTGCCACCCCTCCCCCTGTTCCCCCTCGGGTGGGCGTTCCCTTCTTCCATGTCCTGCCCGCCGCAACATCAGCCCCACCCTCCCCCAACAGGGAGGGCTCTGTCACCTCCGCCCCGCTGTCCCAGGGAGAAGATTCTCCCTGCCCTGTCCCACGTACCGCGCCCCCACGTCCTCCCGCTCCTCGGATACCCAGGAGGGGAGGGGGGAGTAGGGGAGAGGGGAGGGGACGGGGCCCAATCTATGAAGTCGAGCAGTCACTCCACACTCCAGCCTCCTACGCCAGGGGAGGGGAAAACCCTACATGGACACCCCTTCCCTATGAATCCATAAAAGAGGTCTGCAAAACATCATGCGATTTCGGACAAAAAAGCCCGTTTTTTAAAGGCATTTTAAAAGCGACTTTAACGTCTAGAACCGTAGTGCCAGCAGACCTTAAGTGTCTGTTTAGCTGCCTGCTTCTCCCATCAGAATACAGCCTGTGGGAGAGGAGGTGG
Source organism: Anomalospiza imberbis (assembly GCF_031753505.1). Classification (NCBI taxonomy): domain Eukaryota; kingdom Metazoa; phylum Chordata; class Aves; order Passeriformes; family Viduidae; genus Anomalospiza; species Anomalospiza imberbis. The sequence goes on along the minus strand of NC_089686.1, from coordinate 52,178,075 downwards.
AAGAAACTGGCAGCAGACCTGCTTCCCGAAATCCTAGAAGGGCCTTACAGCCTGGATTTCGCGGAAGAACTGATCACTTTGGACCATCTTGTGGGTGAAGGAGAATGGAGTGAAGGGCAACTTCAAGCTCGGGGAATTCCAACGGCCGTGCTGGACATGTCCAGGGGTGCAGCAGAGCGTGCGTTCCTGGGCATGCCCACCAAGGACCCAATGGTTCCCTATACAGCGATTAAACAAGGTGTCGCAGAGCCTTTTGTAGATTTCGTAGACCGGGTCCGGGCAGCAGTCGAGAGACGAGTGGAGAGACCTGAACACCGAGACGGGCTAGTCCTAGAAGTGGTGCACATGAACGCCAACACCATGTGCAAAAGAATCATCCTGTCGCTGCCGGCCTCACCAGCGCCGACCCTCGACCAGATCATCGAGGAGTGCACCCTGAAATCACACCTGATAGAGGAGGAGGCCCCAAAGAGACCTAAGGACAAGCTGGTCGCATCTGCTGTTGCTCCTCCAAGGAACTCAACTCCGAAGCGACTTCCATCCACACGCCGGTGCTTCCACTGCCATCAGGAGGGACATTTTCAGGATCGCTGCCCACTTCTAAGGACTATACCACCCAGGGCTGCGGGAGGAGGGAGGAGGGATGGGAGCCCCACAATCCCAAAAAACTAGGAAAGGAACGCGCACTTGCCTCGCGTGCTGATAAAAATGAGGCAAGTCGTGGTGCCGCGAGAGGAGCCGCGATACACCATCTAGTCCCATCTGTAAGCGGCTGCCTCTCAACTACTGACATCGGGGAGCCTTATCGGCTCCGACTCACCAATTCTGTCCACTTTCGTTCCCAGGACTGGCATTTCTTCATAGCAGATGCAGAGCTTCTATCACACATCTGCCGCTGTGAAACCAGGAGGAAGGAGGACCTTCTGAACTGCAGGTACCTCGTGGTCGGAGACACAAAAAGCACCCCACTGGAGATAGAAGTTCCTCCAGTAATTTCCACCCTTAATCCAAGGCTCTTCTATCTCGTGGCACGCTGTGTCCATCCCCCCCTCTTCCTGCCTAAGGGCCAGGTTATTGCACAGGCAATTCCTATTCCTCGTGCTCTGTGTAATGACCTGGAACTCTCAGTCTTTTATGCTGGGAAGTTGGGAGAGGAAAATCCCCTCGTATGGTGTAAACTCAAGTGCGAGGGGCATTCTGCATACCTTCAGGGGATGTTGGACACAGGGGCAGACGTGACGGTCATCCCACCACATAAGTGGCCGTCACACTGGGAGCTGCAAAGCGTGGCCACGCCAGTCTTAGGACTAGGCGGGCCCCAGCCAGCAAAGCAATCAAAAAATATTATCCAAATTAAGGGTCCGAACGGACTGCTAGCCTCAGTACGTCCGTTCGTGATCGATTGTAAATTTACACTATGGGGGAGAGACACCATGTTCCAGTGGGGAGCCAAATTGGAATTTCCGGCCCCCCAACATTTTTAGGTGCGGCCACTGAGGAGCGCCCCACACAGAAATTAACATGGCTCACTGATAAGCCTGTCTGGGTGGAGCAGTGGTCGCTGAGTAAACAAAAACTACAGGCGCTCACAAAACTAGTGGAGGAGGAATTGGCAAAGGGACATATAGTCGAAACTAACAGCCCCTGGAACTCTCCGGTGTTTGTAATTAAAAAACCAGGGAAGGACAGGTGGCGACTCCTCCATGACCTAAGGAAAATTAATGAAGCCATAGAAAATCTGGGCTCTCTCCAACCGGGTATGCCATCTCCATCTATGCTACCCCAAAATTATAATTTAGCTGTAATTGACATTAAAGATTGCTTCTTTCAAATCCCGCTCCATCCGGATGATGCTCCCCGTTTTGCCTTCTCTGTACCCTCCATCAACAGGGAAGCCCCTATGAAGCGCTACCACTGGACAGAACTACCTCAGGGGCTAAAATGTTCCCCCACTATATGCCAGTGGTATGTCGCCAGGGTTCTGTCCCCAGTGCGTGCCAAGTGGACATCCTGTATTTTCTATCATTACATGGATGACGTGCTGATTTGTGCCCCTGACAGCGAGGTCCTACAAGCAGCTCTGGAGGACACTGTTAGGGCCTTGTCGGTGGCCGGATTCGAACTACAAAAAGAGAAGGTACAGTTACTGCCACCCTGGAAGTACCTGGGCCTAGAAATTAATAACCGAACGATTAAGCCTCAACAAATTCAGATAAGTAACAACCCCAAGACGCTGAATGACATCCAGCGCTTGTGTGGATCACTAAATTGGATCAGGCCATGGCTGGGACTCACCACGAGAGAACTATCCCCTCTTTTTGACTTGTTAGCAGAAAGGGAGGGGGATGAGGGTTTAAGTTCCCCAAGAGTCCTGACCCGGGAGGCCAGAGCCACACTCGAGAAGGTCCAAACCACCATCGCGAGTAGGCAAGCCCATCGCTGTCAACCAGGGCTGCCTTTCCGCTTCATCATCTTAGGTGAGTTACCCCATTTATACGGTATAATATTCCAGTGGGACAAGGGCCAACAGGACCCTCTCTTGATAATTGAGTGGGTGTTCCTTGGCCACAGACAGTCCAAAAGTATCACCAAGCCACAAGAGCTGATGGCACAGCTCATAATACGGGCCAGGGCTCGTCTGCAAGTACTAGCGGGTTGTGACTTCACATGTATCCACCTCCCCATCAAAACATCCACGGGGAAAATGACCAAGGAGACCTTTGAACACCTTCTCAGACAAAATGAAAATTTGCAGTTTGCTCTAGACAGCTTCTCAGGCCAAATTCAAATTGGGCATCCTGACCATCATCTGTTCAATATAGAATTCAAATTGTTGCCGAGAGAATTGCAAAGTAAAAAGTCACTCAAAGCACTGACAGTGTTCACAGATGGGTCAGGGAAGTCCCACAAGTCAGTAGTGACTTGGAAAGACCCAGTGACTCAGTTGTGGGAATCAGACGTTAAAGTAGTGGAAGGTTCCCCACAAGTGGCTGAGTTGGATGCTGTCGTGAGGGCTTTTAAAAAATTCGATCAACCTTTTAATCTAGTCACAGATTCGGCATATGTGGCAGGAGCAGTGTCTAGAGCTGAACATGCAATTATAAAAGAGGTCCCAAATCAAGTCATCTTCAGGTTGCTCACAGAATTAGTACACCTGGTTTCTAACCGTGAGCATCCCTTTTATGTGGTACATGTGAGGTCACACATGGATCTCCCAGGCTTTATTGCCGAAGGGAACCGCAGAGCAGACGCCTTGGCAGCCCCAGTACAGCTGGGAGGCCAGCCAAACATAGTCGAGCAGGCCAAGCTCAGCCATCAGCAGTTCCATCAAAATGCCCCAGGTCTGGTACGCCAGTTCCATCTACGGCGTGACCAAGCCAGGGAAATTGTGGCCTCATGCCCCAACTGTCAGGAGGCAGCTCTACCAACACTGGGAGCAGGTGTGAATCCCAGAGGTCTCCGCAGTTGTGAGGTATGGCAGATGGACGTCACCAAAGTCCCCGAATTTGGGAAACTCAAAAATGTCCATGTAACCGTGGACACCTTCTCGGGAGCAGTTTTCGCCTCAGCCCACATAGGAGAAAGAGCCACAGACGTGAAAAAACACCTCAAAACACGCCTTTGCTACTTTAGGGGTCCCAGCCACAATAAAAACTGATAATGGTCCAGCATATACTTCCAGGGTGCTCAGTAACTTCCTGCAGGAATGGGGGGTCCAGCATAATACTGGGATTCCTCACTCCCCCGCCGGCCAGGCCATAATAGAGAGGACTCACCAGACGCTGAAACAAGTCCTCCGGAAGCAGCGGGGAGATGTGCGAGTGCTGTCACCGCACGAGAGACTCTGCAAGGCCTTGTTTACTATCAATTTCCTAAACTGCTCTTTTGACAGGCAAGAACCGCCAGCCCTGAGACATTTCAAACAACATCAGGAGCTCCAGCCAGATGAGAGGCCTCCAGTATTAGTGAGGGATCCAGACTCTAATGAAATCCAGGGTCCATTCCCACTCTTGACTTGGGGACGGGGATATGCCTGCGTATCCACGCCCTCAGGAGTCAAGTGGATCCCCAGGAGGCATCTCAAACCTTACACACCAGGACAGTCAGTGAGTCGGAGCGATACAGTGCCAGTAGATGCAACCAATGATCCCACCAACCAAGGGGTTGCATCCAATCGCAGGCGCCGCAGAAAAGGGAGAGACTCAACATCTCCCTAAAAAGCACTTTTCCCATATCTACCTCAGACCATGTATGTCTCCAGATCGTGTATAATAAAGTTGTTGTCCCGGTTCCCCTATCCCCAAACACCCAGGGAAGAAGCAGCTGCAGTACCATCCCCAAGCCCTTTCCATCTACAAAGCAGTCACAGCAGCAGAAGAAGCTAAGAGAAGAAGCCACTGCGCAATAATCTAAAGAGAAACAACTGTCTTTTTTATATTATTTAAAGCGGGGAATTGTTGCATCCCAGGTTTGGGTTCACATTATGGGTTTTTCCTTTGTTAGTTTTCCAGTTCTCTGTACCCTCGTGCATCCCCCGAGTTTTCCCCTACTCCTGTGGTTTCCGTGCCTGTGTCCCTGTTCTCGTGGTCCCACTCACCCCAAAGTCTCGTGTCCGCCCCTGCCGTGTTCCCATTGGTCGCTGCAGTACACGTCATCACCGCGATGTCTGTACCCATTGGGCGGGAGGGCTCCCCGTCCGCCCTGTCCCTTCCCTATTTGATCCCACTCCTCGGCATGCTCGAGGCCATTTGCGTCCGTGCGAAGCTGGGATCGGCTGCAGCCTTTCCATCGCAGCTCTCGCAGCCAATAAAGCATCCAGCCGCCACGCGGACGGATTTGGACGAATTCCCTGCCTCTTTGTTTCTTCCCTCGCGCCGACGGCAAAGCGCGGCCAACAGCCCACCCCGGAGCGCGACAGCAAAAGCGCCCGGAAACTGCGGCGAGCCCCGGCCCCGACGAAAAGCTGAGAAGCCCAAGCCGGGCATTCGGAGCTGATCGGGGCAGACAAAGTAAAGAGCAGCCGCGCCTCTCGGGTGGAGAAACTAGTGGTGAAAGTCTGTCATGTAGATACCCATGTCCCCAAAAGTCAGGCTAATGAGGAGCACTGAAACAACGAGCAGGTAGATCAGGCAGCAAGAATAGAGGTGTCAAAGATAGACTTAGATTGGCACCATAAGGGGGAGTTGTTCCTGGCTCGATGGGCTCATGATGCCTCAGGTCATCAGGGCAGAGATGCCACCTACAAGTGGGCATGAGACCAAGGGGTGGATCTAACCATGGACAGTATTTCTCAGGTTATCCATGACTGTGAGACATGTGCTGCCATCAAACAGGCCAAGTGGGAGAAGCCCCCATGGTATGGTGGACGGTGGTCCAACTGCAAGTATTGGGAGACCTGGCAGATTGACTACATCACACTGCCTCAGACACGCCAAGGCAAGCACTACGTGCTGACCATGGTGGAAGCCACCACTGGATGGCTGGAGACCTACCCTGTGCCTCATGCCACTGCCCGGAACACCACCTTAGGCCTGGAAAAGCAAGTCCTGTGGAGACATGGCACCCCTGAGAGAATTGAGTCAGACAACAGCACCCATTTCAAGAATGGCCTTATCAACATCTGGGCCAGAGAACACGGTACTGAATGGATATATCATATTCCCTATCATGCTCCAGCTGCCGGCAAAGTTGAACAGTGCAATGGACTCCTTAAGACTACCCTGAAGGCACTTGGTGGGGAACATTTAGAAACTGGGAAATGAACCTGGCAAAAGCAACCTGGATGGTCAACACCCAAGGGTCCATCAATCGGGCTGGTCCTGCCCAGTCAGAACTCTTGCACACAATAGACGGAGATAAAGTCCCTGTGGTACATATAAAAGGTATTTTAGGAAAAACTGTTTGGATTAAGCCCACCTCAGGCAAAGACAAACCCATCTGTGAGATTGTTTTTGCTCAAGGACCTGGTTACACTTGGTGGGTAATGCAGAAAGACGGGGAAAACCGTTGTGTACCACAGGGAAACCTAGTCTTAAGTAAGAACTGGGTGTAAGATTTCATTGTGATGAAGATAGAAATAGAATAAGCGGTGGATAATGTCCTGGCTTGTAAAATAAGCATATATTCTATTTGCCATCTGTTGGAGGTGGGCAGTTTTCTTATCTCTTCCAAGAACAATGTCTTCCTCCGGGGAGATATCTTCTGTTAATGGGCCATTGAATGACTCACTGTGTGACTGATGGGGTTGCATCATCCCACTGGGAGATGCTCCACCCAGAGGGAGGAGCCAAGCATCCCTACCTGCATAAAATCAGCATTTTTGAGACATGAACTCAGCCTCTTCGCTGGATTCCCAAAGGAGCAGCTTCTTTGTCTGCTGGATTCCCAGAGGAAGACCAGGCCCATCTACTCTATCACCAGACCTTCAGAGAAAACTACACCCTTCTACAGGACCAACGCTTCAGCAGCATTTCATCTGCCACTCCAGGAGGAGCAGCCCCCACTTAACTGGACTATCACCAACACCCTGACTCCTCAGGGTGTTAGGTTTCTGACTCTTATCAGTAGTTTTGTTTGTACAAAATCTTTTTTTTTTTAATTTATTTAGCTTTTTCCGAGTAAAGAACTGTTATTCCCATTCCCATATCTTTGCCTGAGAGCCTTTTTATTTTGAAATTGTGGTAATTCGGAGGGAGGGGAGTTTACCTTTTCCGTTTCATGGGAGACTCTAGCCTTCCTTCACAGACTCCTGTCTTTTCAAACCAAGACAGGGCAGTAAACCACCCTGGCCAAAATTCCTAATGACAAGAAAGAGCATCCAAGGGACATGCTTCTATTGTGAATGGATTCAGGCCATCCAGGGCAACTCCCAAGGTTTGCCAAAGCTGATCTGCTCAGGGAGAGACACATAGAGGGTTGTAGAAATGCTCCAGCTTTATTCAGCCTTCTTTCAGGTTTGTTTTTTTGGGTTTATTTATTTAAAACTGAAATTTTCCCTTTGGAAAAAACAAAAGTAAAGAGCGTTTTCTTTGAAAAATATTCCTTGAAATATTTTTTTTTATTAGCTCTTCAGAATCAGACATTTGAAAAGTTAAAGTGGGTAATTTGTGAGTAAGTTGAAATCTTGAGATGTTCTAAATTATGATCAAGCCGCAACAAGCTCAACTTTGCTAAACAGGTATCAACAAAGAATCCCGCCTCTGGAGAATCATTAATTTAGGATATAGATTAAACTCTCTTGACAATATTTTAGCATACCAGAGTAACTGTATTTCTTGGCACTGAATCTCTGTTCCTCTGTAACTGAAAAGAGGAAAAGGTAGAGAGAAGCTATGGCTGTGCTCAGTAAACCCATAATTAGGACAGCAGTGACACTCACGGATGCATTACTTACACCTTCCCTGGCTGCTCATGGAAGACCCTTTTCTATCTGGGGATCCCAGGCTACAAGTTATGTTCTGTGCAGCTGGGAAAAGGGAATGGCTTTAAACTGAGAGAGAGCAGATTTAAATAAGACATTAGGAAGATATCCTTCCCTGTGAGGGTGGTGAGGCCTTGGCACAGGTTGCCCAGAGAAAATGTGGATGCCTCATCCCTCGGAGTGTCCAAGGCCAGGTTGGATGGGGCTTGGAGCCACTTGGGATAGTGGAAGGTGTCCCTGCCCATGGCAGAGGGGTTGGAACTAGGTGGTCTTCACAATCCCTTCCAACCCAAATAATTTCATCATTCTATGATTCAATCTAAAATAACACCATTATCTAGCAAAGGTGGACTTCTTCCTAAAACATCCTTGAAATTTACAAAAAACAATATTTTTCAGAGTGCATAAATGCTTAAAAGGAAGGACTGACACCAACATCGCTCAGTGCACCAAGTGCTGGCTGCTCTCTCTCCTCAAACACCAGCTCAGATATTGAAGGCTCTGTGTAACAGTAACTTGAACTTGCAGCAGGAATCCAGAATTTAATGAAACTTGTTCAGAAAGAACCTCCTGCAATGCAGTCGCTGACAGTTGCTCATTTCTAAAAAAGGTTTTTGGGCAGGGAACTGTGGCCAGAGCCCGTTCCCAGGTGCTGCGCTCCCTCCCTACTGGCATTCCTGCGTCTGCAGGCCTGGGGCTCTCAGCCTCACCTGTTCCCAAGGGATTTCTTCCAGTGCCACCAACACATATGTGCCCCCTCCTTCCTTGCACCTGGATAACATCTCCTACTGAAATTCCCCTGCATAACTGCTCAGAGCAAGTGCAATCATACTGCTTGTGTATGTAAAAATAGCTCTGCACAAAAACCAGAAGAATAAAATGCTCTAGAAATGCACCACCATCAAGGAATAGCTAATAATAAAAAAAAAATTATCACCCAGTTACAGTGTATAAGCAATGGCTGCAAATGAAAGATCTGTGACAAGACACAGAGACAAAATATTTCTCTGGACTGTTTAATTCTTTGTAACAGCTGTGATGTGTTTACACAGATATTCCACAGTGAAGAGCTCATCACTACATCTCCTGTAAAAGAAACACCCAGGCAGGGGAAGTAATTTCCATACAAACAGCTTTAATTCTTATAGCACCAAGCTGAAGGAGAATAATAAATTAATTTTTACTTCTACCTGTCCTCAAATCAACCAAACTTTTTCTTCTTAGTTAGAAAAGGTTCTCATCCATGATTTCACAGTTTTCCCCATTTATGCCAAGCATAATAAGAAGTTGTGTGTTTGCAAAGTATTGCATAAAAGGTCTATTTATGTAATAATTTTATATCAGTAATGGATATGGCAGAAAATTATGTTAATGGTGCTTCTAGACTTTGGTGTAGGTGTACATATATAAACGGAAGCTACAGACACCTCCATATACACATGTGGAATGACCCTAGCCCCTCAATCCATTTGCTGTTTCATGAATACAGGGTGGGCAGAACCATAGGTATTCAAAATGTCGTAATTCCATGTAACTGTGGCACAAATGATCAAATAGAATCTAATTCTGTCTTTATACTGAAGCTCATATATTGCACTTTTAAAATAAAAATCACTTTGTTGCTCTTTATTGCACCTCACACTGCTTCAGAGGCAGATGATGTACCAACTCTTGCATCTCTGTAAAGGCTGAAGAATTGAGAGCAGCCCACTGGGGACCACAAAGGTGATTCTTTATGGGACTGAAAGGAGAGTGTCAACAGCAATGTCTCCAAAGGCACCCTACACATCCATCAAGTGCAGGAGGCACACACTGTCTTATCACCCATCCCCACAAGCATAAGAGTTCTGGAAGCCATCCCTTCCAGAAATGAAACAAATCTCTGTTTGGTGACACTGCCATGCCTCATGGCAGGGAGATGTACATATTGGTCTTTCCTGATCTGGTCCAGCTCTATTTATCCTGTTAATTTCTATGTAGGATGATGGGGGACCCAGTGGGGGGCTTGTGGTTTTATTTGGACAGCAAGCTCTGCAGCACAGAAACCGCTGATCCAACCATACCTGACTCACTGATTACCATGCACAAATGGAAAGCATGGCAGCATAACAACAGTCTGGGTATCTGGAAAAAACCAGAGACAGTAAAATCAATCTTATCTTGGAGCAAGAGTCATATAAACTGAGGCTGAAGGACAACTAAGTACAAGCAACCTGGCAGATCTTCTCTGTAGCAAATCATTCTTGTCTATATCACAGCGTGAGTTCATACATGACCAACAGAAACCCTGAGAGCTTAAAGAAAATTCTTTTAACATTCCGGAACTCACTGTTTGGCTATGTCCTTGCACGGGCAGTCACAGCAGCTAAGCTGTGTCTGGCACTGGCCAGGCTGGCACAACACTGGGAGATGTCTTCCCCCTGAGATGACCTTCAGCTGTGTGGAACTGCACCACAGACTAGGGCCAGAAGACACCCATCTGTTACCATGGTAGCATCAAACCAGATTAAATTTCCAAACATATGCTCCTGGCTAGTTACAAGCTTCCCAGGCAAAGTGGGAGAAGGCTCAGATGATGGGAAAGTTCCCTTTACTACATTTGCTCAGCCTTGGAGTTGGATTACTTGAAAATACACAGCTATATCTAACCCCTAGGATACATTTCCAAAACTCCTATGCTAGGAATTCACAGAGAAAAAAATGTGCTTGTGATGCTTTTGATCTTCCAGCAGGGCTGCTCCCCTGAATTAGCAGCACATGCCCCAGCAGCAGAGACTTGGCTTTGGGACTCAGGGGGGCTGGAGCAACAGCCTGGCAGATTTATTGCACCTTCCTATGGCAATGTTTGGACAACACTGGCTGTATAAAACTGCTCAAAACTTTTAGAGGAGCAGGTTAAAGTGGGTACCTGCTCTCGAAGAGCAGAGACAGAATTATTTTCCATGAGAAAAAAGGCAACAAATAATTTTTTTTTAATACAGCAGCTGTTTTTAGCTATTTGTACATAATACAGCAGCTCCCTCCCTTAGTGGGTATTGCACACACACAGAGAGCTGCTCGGATCATGCAGATGGTTTCAGCTTGTATTATTCCTTCCAACCATGAATGTGTGAGCCCAGCTCCTGTAAGTATGAGCCACATCATGGCAGCACTCACATCCATTACATCAATTCTTTAAAGTGCCTTTGAGAAAAATAACACAGAAATATGGATGACACATGCCATACAAACAAATTAGTAATGGAGATTTCAACATCTATGCTTTTTAGACAATAAAAAAAATAATTTATGGAGCTGGCAAATGACACTAAGGAGGGGAGTGGATACCTGTCTCCAACAGTTGAATTAATATTCTCAGTACTGTTCAAGTCAAAACCAAGGTCCCCAACAGGTTAGAAAATTTCCATAGAAACTGTTCCTTAGGTGTCAGACACATTACATAACAGCTCATTATCAGAGCTCATTATCAGAGCACAAGAAATGAGTCTAATATTAAAATAATAGTCAAATTCCCATAACTGGAAGTAAGGTTTCCTTGAAAACTAAGTTATTGTACTGAAAACACGACCTTCATCCCAACTTCCATACAGTTCTTGGGAAGAAATCCTGGTTCTGATCCACACTGCAGTCAGTACAAGATCCTTTATTTGCAAGACAAACAGCAGTAGGGAGACTGAGTGATACCAGTTTACCACTACAGCTTAGTATCTGCACCAGAAAGAGATGATTCTTAAAAACTTCCTGTCAACACATTAAAAAAATAAATGCCTCCTGTTGCTGTTTGAGGACAGATACTTAAAGACACAAAGTGATCCTGAAAAATATTAAAGCCCAAGCACCAACCCACAGTAGGCAAACCACAGTAATTTTCTCCCTTATTTACAGGAGGTGCTGTGGTGTTTGTTAAGCCTACGTGCCTTTCTGCTGCTCCAAATTCTTGTTCTGGGTGTCCCACAACTTCCCCAGACATGGGAAGATGAAAGTCTGGTATATCCACCCACAGGTTCTCCAAATCTCTTCCTATCAGCACATTTCAGCTTTGCTATATTCATACATATATAATGTAGCACAGACAACTCATACACTTTGGGTTTTGTTTATCATTTTACAAATATAAGTGGTATGAAGAGGTAACATTCATCACTTGCAAAGGCACCCACATGAATAAGAATAATCTGTAGTACCTAGGAGGGCAGGTACTAACCTCCCATAATCTGCAAGATGCCACGTGTTAAACTCTAAAATCATGTCCTAAACAAGAAGCAAAAAAGAAAAAAAAAAGGAAAAATATCTCTGTTTTTCTATTAAAAAACCCAATATTAGCAGAGATATCCCTACTCAGGTTTATTCACCTAAATTTTCTTTTCAGAAGTGTGCAGGAGAGGAAACTAGCCTTCATTTATTGACCTTCACTCAGTTATCAAGGACTATGCCAACATCTTCTGAGTTTTTTTTTTAAAACCCAAATGCTGCGATGCTCTCCAAATGTTCTTGGTCCCAGAGCCTGTGCTCCATACAAGCACATCCTCTCTTATCCACAGTATTTTCTGCATGGAGCTGGAACTAATCACCAAAATTACAGGCTTTTGTTTAGACAAATATCTACAGTACGAAAATATAGAGGTTTGGGGGAAAAAAAACCTGAAACAGATTTTATGCAGAGGACAACCTATAGAATAGTTTATATTAGATTATATAAAACCCACCCAACTCTTATCTGGAGCAAAGGAAGACAGGGATACTCCCCTCAGCAGAACAACCCAGACAGGATGATGATGAGAGGACAGGTTCTCACCTAAGTGATTTTTCACGGAGCCAGTGGGGTCCTTGTCATGTCATTTTTGGCGCTGGGCCAAGCTTGATAAGCACTGATGGTCCCACATGGTTCTGCAGGACTAAACTTCACTTGACAAGGCTTATTAGCAGTGGCTTGGAGCCTGGCAGACCCAAGCTGTCTCTAATGCTCAGTTTGGGCCAATTTGGCTGATTGGCCCTCAACACAGGGAACAAGACAGAGAGGCCTGATCTGGTCTACAGAGATCTCCCTCAGGTTTGGCACCACCAGCTTGGGACTGTGCCACATGGAAATGAAGACACTTCTTTTCCCCATGTTCTTTGATGGATTTGGGAAGACAGATTTGGTCCAGCTTTCTAAGCTGATACACCTGTCTGGAGTGAGCTGATTCTTCACAGCTCAGCTCACATGTGTCTGCTCACAGCATTGGGGCGTTCTGCAAAGGGAAAAGAGGATGGTGGAAGGTTTCCTTCCCTCTGAGATCTGCTGTATTTCTATACAATGAGCAAAGTTAAATCTCCATTTTTTGGTGCTATTTTTTTTTTACATCTCCCCAAATCTCCTCATCGTGCTGTTCACCTTTCAAGCACTTTAATATGGATATGGACACTTTGAACTGAAAGATTCATTTGAAAAAAGAGTGAACATTACCTAAGTGTCTAGATGGCCTTGCCTCTGCCACCTCTCTGAGCCAGAGTTACCAGACACAAACACCAGCTCCCACACTCTGCAGGACCCTGTAAGCTATATTAATAGAGTGCACTGAAATGCAAAGGATGAAGACTGCTGTACCTAAAACAAGCACTGCAACATGTCTGTCCTGTCTCCCTAAACACTGAAAGTAACTACTGCACAAACACTATCTCTACAAAGATTCCTATGTTCTGCCTTAGAAGAATCATGGAATGATTTGAGTTGGAAGCATCCTTAAAGATCTTCTGGTTACACCTTTCACTACCCCAGATTGATCCAAGCCCCCTCCAACCTGGTCCTGAACACTTCCAGGGATGGGGCAGCCACAGCTTCTTTGGGAAACAACACAATTTTTACAGTCAGACAACAAAGAGCTCTGTAACCATGTGCACCTGATAAAAGCAAGCCATAAGCATAATTCTCATTTTTCTCACATGAGGAAAACTGCTGGGGATGCCCAGCTGTGACTGCAGGTCTGGTGAGTGGGGGGTTCAGTCCCACCCACTGCAGCCTCCTGAATGAGCAAGTGGAGTAACATCAGAGAGGCAGCACAGACCAAATGTGTCCTTCCAGCCCTGTCCGGCATTCCTGACCCAGCACATGCCCCCTACATGCCTCTGGTTATAACTTGATCCAGCTTCCATAAGCAACATGCATACCACTATCCAACAGGGCAGCACTTTCTCTTCATTGAGAGTAATGACTTGAAGTAACTTTTTTAGCTGCAACGTCCTGCAACTGGTTACAGACTCCAGTCCTGAATGAAATTCAGTTCTCATGACACACTTGTGGAACATTAAATTATAATAATTGTCAAAATTTCCTCATTATTTATACTCCAGACAGCTGCTGTGGCTACAGCAAGAACAGCAACCACCCTCTTCAAAGCAGCAAAAAGGAGCAATGATAAATCTTCCTGATGGCTTGCTTTTTACAGAGCGCTTGCTCCATGGTTTCAGCAAGATTGATAACTTCCAAGAAACAACAAAAAGCAAAGGGAGACAAGCAGAACAGAGTATGAGTTTTGACTTAAGATGTCAAGCTCTCCTTAAACCTTTATTTCATTTTACTACATGAGTGGCTGTGCTCATGTTGAAGTCATGAAAGTAGGGGAAGTCAGGAACACTCATAAAAATAAAAAAAATTAAAAAAGTTTCCCACAGAGAACAGATATCCAAGTGTCCCAAAGCAAGCATTTGCAATGCCAAAGGAAGATAATAGAATTTATGTTGCAAAATTACTTTTTCCTCAAGATAGAGAAGGAAGTAACCATGTTTCAAGTATCATAAATTTTAAAAGCTCTTCATTTAAATACATTTTAAAAACAAGTTTTTTATTACTTGTGATCTTCGTAAAATTCTGCTATACCTTTAGCTTCAGCAATACTCACAGCAAATATATTCCTGAGGTATTATTATACTTTCAATTTTCCTGGACTGATTTTTTGTTCTCCAGCTTTGAATATTAAACACAAGCAAGATACAAACCAACTTCTTATCTGTCAATAAAATGCATCTCGAATTTTAGGATTTTTTTTCATTTCATTCATATTGCTCATTTACTTTGTTTCATTTCAAAGGATATATAAAATCTTAATCATACTTTCAAATATCTAATTCTTCTATATATTTCTGTTTAATTATGTGATATTTCAGAAATATAAAGTAACAATGTAAAAATAATCTCAGTTGTAAATATGTGATAAATTATAAGGCCTCATTCAACTACTGTGGAGTACAATGGGGCAAGAACTGTAATATTAATGTTCTGAAGATTATACTTTTAGTCCACTACTGTGAAAAATTAATTTAAAATTGTTACTAAAAGTCTCAGACATTGAAGTCGCACCCTGTCACTCAGCCACTCACACACAAATGACAGACCACTTTACTACTCACCATTTGAGACCTGTTTTTTGGACAGCCATTGATGTCTTCAATCTTTTCATTTGCTGAAAGGCAAAAAAAAAAAAAAAGCAATAAAGCAAAAAACCTAAACCAAGGGCATTTATACCAATGATTTCCTGAGCACCTGCTGCCAGCTCAGTAAAGGGGTTTTGGATTGTAGCTGTCCAGTCCAAGTGAATGTGTGGAACACTGAGAGCCACAAAAAGAAAAAAAGCAGCTGGAGTTCTCTAGTGGGTTGTGCCTGCAGAGACAGCTGGGGCAGAAGCCAACTGCTCTGACAACTTCTTGTACAGTGACAGGGAATTCCTTTAAACTACAAGAAAGATGTGAGCTCTGGAAGCTGAATCACTGCTGGGTGGAAAAGTGAGCACTACACATATAGAGATGTTAGCATGGCAGATGGTTTGCTTGCAGAGTGAATACAGGTTTTAAATCCAAATGGGAAATTTATTATTAATAACCAATAATTTTTTTTCTTTCTTTTTTTAAAGCACATATCATGAAACATCTTTTCAAGATTCTTGACCATGGCTCATATGCTACCCCAGCCTGCAGAAGAGCACAGTTTCCATCTTTAAGGTCAGAGGTAAAACAATTAAATCCCTGAGGTGGATAATGTTTGCCTTAGATTCTGAGTTTGTTCTGTTTCACCTTTCAGCTTTGGATGCTGAAACGACTTTGTGTTTGAGTCTGAAGAAACAGTTACAACTAAAGTTCAGTTTCCCACTGCTTTTTCACTGTAATAAAGGGCAGGCATTCACATCCCATTTGATTCAGGCATTAAAAGCTGTATTTTCTAGCAGTCCCTTGTGTTCTCAGGACAGCAATCAGAACTCCATCCACTTCATGGATTCCCTCTGTTAGGAGGATCACATTTGGCACAATATTTCAGTAGCAGTAATAGCCATGAGAAACAAAGCAGTAAACACAGCTTCACTCTTGGATAGTTCCCATTTTATACACCCATGACACAGCACACAATGCAATGAGAAATTGATGCTAATATTGTCATGGTTTGACACTGGCACAATGCCAGCACCTTCCTAAATAATTGCTGTGAGATGTGATCAGGAACACAGCAGAGCAGGCCCAAGCTTAATAACAAAGAGAAAAAACTTTATTAAACTACTACTACTATAAAACACAGGCACTAAATCCCAGAAGAAGACCTTCCAAAACACTCCTCCTCCTCCCACCTAATTTCCAAACAAACCCACAGTGAGACACCACCCAGGATTCCTAATGAAGTTGCCACCCTTTAGATAATCAATACTCAGAACCTCAAAGGAGAGAGAAGTCTCTCTTGCACCACAGACTCCCCCAGGAAACACAATTGCCACCCTTGTGTTTCCATGTCACACACGGCAACCACCCGGAGAACATCTGCCATGGTGACACTCTCCTTTCCATGTCACAGTGCTCTCACCACTGTGCATGGACAGAGTGCTCATAGGGCTCTTTTAAGGATGCTTTGCCAAGGACCCAAGAAAAACAACAGTCCAGTTTCTCATCTCGGGACTACAGTCCCCCCCATTTCCCCCTGGGGCCGAGGGTCCAAGAACAGAGATCTTCCTCTTCTCTTCTTCTTCTCTGAAGACAGAGGGCCTCTCCACACCCTCTTCAACTCTCCTCTGTTCTCTCCATTCCTCTGTTGGTAATCACTGAAACAGGTCTCTTGGCCCAACACCGCATCCCCCTAAATGCAGTCTCTGCTGCAGGAGAATTTGGTTCAGTCTATGGCTAACAAGAAAAGTCCAGCCACAAGCCACTCCATCATCTCCTCCCACTCAAAAATTTCCTCTTCCAACATCTCAGATCCCAGACTGTCTCTCTTCTACTTCAAATCAAAAGAGGAGTAATATTATACAAAGCCTTCATTTCTCAGGAAAGGGTTAAAAGTTCCGACTCCCTGGATGGCTGAAATCTCTGCCCAGCAGCCGATTCCCAAGGCCAAGGCTGGGCACCTTCCCCCCCCACCACCTCCTTCTCCTCCACACCAGCAAAGTTACAGGTGTCATCCGGACTCTCTGTCTCTTCCCTCTGGTGTGGGGGGACGACAGAGGCATCTCCGCTTCTCTCCACCCTTCCGTCCACAGGAGCTGGCTCGATTCCAGTCCTTCAGCCCCCTCGGCTCACCTCGACCAGGCCCCATGGCTTCCCCTCCCCCACCCAGCCCGTGGCTGGGCAGGGGAGATCTGCACAGCACCCTGACCGGAACCAAGAGAGCGAGCTCTTGGGAGTTCCTGCTTTTAACCCCCTGTGTTCTCAGAGGCGTATCCATACCTTCAGTGGTCACTCCAGGCGCCAATACCCAAACCTGACCACTGATTGGTTTGACCCAACTTCCTGAAAAAATTAACTTCCATGTCAAACCACGAAAGAGACTGCAGCTGAATTCACAGTGTGCTCCCCAGAGTGGTCCATCAGCCTCCACACACGAGAAATCCACACTGCTTCCAGGAATGCCATCTTGGATTTGGCCATACAGAAACAAAGATTATTTCATTAAATCCCATTTTCCAAGTCCTGTGCACCCATCTCATAATATTAAATTTATAACACTTTTAAGAATTAGTAGCTGTATTCCTATAAATTGGCACTATTCATAACTACTTGAAAGCAGACTAATGAACTTGTGAAGGAGCTGTTTCTGTTTGGGACATATGTACAGAGACACCTCCAAGAACCCAGGTCACACCCAGTGTATCTGCATTCATGGATTTAAACACAGCTACTATGTTTATATGGCATTACTAAGGCATATAGTACTTACATATTCTTTTATAGGCTCATAAATTTTGAACTGAAATGAACCAGAATGATGTGAATGCATTTTAATTGACTTGCAAATAGCTGCTTTTGCACATAGCGCACCATAACATAAAAAAAAAACCTCTCCTGCACTGCATATAAAAGCTTTCTTACTATGTAGTTAGGAAAAAAGCTTGGATTTTGCAGGCTACAGAAAAAGTTGCTTCAATGTGTGAAAGCCCTCCTCATCTTTGTGACAATGAGATGTGGCTGCCTAAAGCCATACACAGCAGAAACAAATTACTTTTCTGCACTATTAATTTGCTGGATTTAACTCTGAATGTTTAAATATGTTATGTGTATTTTAGATAATTTGTGCTTGTGAGAAATAGATGTATGAAATATGTTATATTGGTAAGAAATATTCCTGTAAGTTTTTTTAAGCACCCCAGCCTGGGACAGGAAGGTTGCTTCACAGTATTTCAAAACCGCAGCTGGCAGCAGGGAGAAAAGAACCTAATTTGCAAACGAATGGACGCGGCCGACTCGGAGATGGGTGCTTCTCCAAGGAGGAACGCCCAGAGGACACATGCAACGAGTAGCGAGTAGCGAGAGTGAGATAACCAGAACCATCAGGGAGATACATCTGAATACTGAACTCCAGGAACAAGATCATGGGTGATCATCACTCTCTGGAGGGGTTCTGTTCAACTTGCCACAGTGAAAGAACTCCGCATGAATAGGTGCAGCCCAGAAAAGAAGACAAGGACTTTGCCCCAGGCAAGAAAAACCGTATAAATCGCTTGGACAGAACAGTCGGTGTGAACATAGGGGACCCTATTGTAATAGGTAAGAGAAGCCTCTTTGTTCATCATTAAACAGGAACTCAAACAAAGGAGGAGGCTTTTGTGAATAACAGGAAACCTAACATAGAAACTAGAGGACATGCTGACTCCTTAAGTTGATTGTACAACTAGGGTCGGAAGGAATGTAACCATATATGGAAAGATCGTTACAGGGTCATAAACCCCCAATGAGGAAGAGGAGGAGAGCCTTCATCCAGAAGGCCACCAGAGAGCAGAAGGCGACCCCTAGCAACTGGAAGCACACACGCAGAGTACTCCTGGAAAAGCCACAAACGCGGAAGAAGAGAGAGAATAAAGGACCGTGGGAAAAGGGAAATGGTGTGAGCTGTTGGCAGAGCACTGACTCCCCAGCTACACCCAGCGCTGTTTGCTTGTCATTGCTTGCTGTAATCAATAAATTTTCTAATCAATCCCTAAAGGATCGGACAAATTATTTACCCTAACTTATAACACTATCCTGTAGTGGTCAAACCTGTGTCTCACCCAGCGCCGATCCCGGGCTCAGCACTGACCTTTTTTGATAGTGGCTTTTCGTTGTTATTCTCTAAATTTATATTTGGACTATTTAATAAATTTCCTTTAATTAATAAATTGGAGCATTCATTTATAGCAATCATGGTGGAGAATGCAGGCATCTGATTTGGGGGTCCAGGGAAACCCTTTATTTTGTCCAGGCGGTGCCCCACCGATTTCGGTGGCCAGACAGGATTGGGGAGCCCCATGGAACCAATCAGATTTCGAACTCAGAGCCAGAGTCACTATCAAAAAAGAGGAAAAAAATGGACTCAGAGCTCTCGGGAACTTGAGGCAGAATTTCTGAGGCCGCGGTTAATTTTTTCACTCATAAAAATCTACGTGCACGAAGAATCCACGCGGGAAAAAGGACCGTAAGTATTGTGTGGTTGAGTGAGGGGTGATCGAGCGTGTGTGTGAGATGTGACGCTATCACGGGGCGAGTGTGGACCCAAGATCGCAGTTCTACTATCCCGCGAGGAAAGTGGTCGGTCGTGGGGGAAGAGTACAGAACCGTGTAAACCCATTTCACATGTAAACCCTGCAACTCAGGGAGTTCAGGAGTTTGATCATGGGCAGACCAGGGAGGGAGGGTACATTCTCAGGTGTTAGAGAACTGGTAAACCTCTTCGGTCCAGGATTTTGGAAGTCCGGAAAGGAAAAGGTAAGAGAGCTCACTATCAGCCAAAAATCCACAGATCGGTTCGCTGTGAGGCTAGTAGGCTTGAACAAAAACAGGCATAAGTACAGTACCAGTTAAAATATTTTTGATTCCTTCTAGAACTCAGTGTAGAGTTACAGTAAGGAGATGCTAGCAAAATAGCTTGTTGTATATATATATATATATATTTTAATTTTTATTTTTTGGTGGTTTTTGGTTTGTTTTGGTTTTGGCTTTTTTTCCCCCTTTTTACCATGTCCTAAACTCCTGGTCTCAGGGTATTAAATGGCTTTCTGCTGAATGGGATAGTTGGCTTGATAAAACCAAGACCTGTTAAGACCTGAGTCTGGTAGATGCAGTTAATCTAGTCCAGGCAATAAGAATGAAACTGCACTTTGACATCTGAGTTTGTATATAACCCTCTGAAATTATGTGCTATGAGCAAATGTGGAGAAGAGCTGGCAGGACCTTAACAAACTTGCCTCTGTTCTATCAGAGTTAATTTGGTATTAACTTCTCATAGGATGAATACTACCTGTGTGTTACTGAGAAATGCACTCCTTGGCGCAATAAGTAGCAGTAAATAGCCGAGAGTGAGATAACCAGAATAATCGGGGAGATACATCTGAATACTGAACTCCAGGAACACGATCATGGGTGATCATCACTCTCCAGACGGGTTCTGTTCAACTTGCCACAGTGAAAGAACTTCATATGAATAGGTGCAGCCAAGAAAAGAAGAAAAGGACTTTGCCTCAGGCAAGAAAAACTGTGTAAAAATCACTTGGAGAGAACAGTCAGTGTGAACATAGGAGACCCTATGCTGTAGTGGTCAAACCTGTGTCTCACCCAGCGCCAATCCCGGGCTCGGCACTGACCTTTTTTGATAGTGGCTTTTTGTTGTTATTCTCTAAATTTATATTTGGACCATTTAATAAATTTTCTTTAATTAATAAATTGGAGCCTTCATTTATAACAAATATGACCTTTCTTTCACATGAAAAAGGTTCTTCAAAAAATAAATCCTTCCCCTTTATACTTCAACTTTTGAAACCCTGCAGACCTTATCTTAAAAATTAGCCAAAAGGCAGCCATAAAAATGACAGAAAAAAAAAAAAAAACTGCAAAAGTGATCAATGCAATAATTGCTTATGTATTTTAGACAGAATAATTTGAATTTCATAAGGGTTTTCACAAGTCAGTACTCAAAGAGCTACATTTAAATATTTGGTAGAAGGAACCAAGTCCACATTTTGATGGTGGTATTCTTGCACACGTGTTCTCATGCAGAAGTTTCCTACAACTGTGTTAAGGCAGGGTAGCAAAACAAGCACAAAAGGAATCAACACCTAACTGCTCCTGGGTTTCAAAAACCTTTCCTATTAAAGGAAAGGGATATAGGAAGGAGCATTGTTCATAGTGAATACCTACTGTCAACACACAGTCATCAATTATTGCAAGGCCTGTTTTTACACCTCTATAAATGCACAGCAGGTCTTCAATGTTATGAACAAAGTTTCCAGGTGTTCCCCAGAGACGTGAGCAGGGCCTTCCTAGTTCCCATGGCAACACTGGAATGACTACTGGCTATTGAAATGATAATTAGTTAATTGCTCTGTTTGTTTTCTCTAAACTACCCAGAGGTAACCTGCCTTCCCCCCCACCACACTGACATTCTGGGACTAAAATGCAAATAAGAAAACCCCCTGGGATCATGGGAGTATTTTTTTGGGGTAAAGACACCCCTAAATAAAAAAAGTAAACACAGTAGAGGGGAATAGACAAATGCCCTAGCCAAGGAAGAGGGAAATACAACCCGTGATCAACTTTTGTCTGTCACCATAACCTAAAAGCGACTAGACTGGGGTGGGCTGGGGCAAGTGGAGATGGAAGAGACAGAGAGCCCTGGTGCTGCCACCAGTGAAGGAGCGGGGACAGCTGTTGTTCTGGACTTCAGCAACAGACTCTGCACTCCACTCCTCCTCACCCTTTGGCCACCAGTTGTGCCACAGGGTAGAAGAAGAGACAGCTGCTGCTCTGGACTTCAGTGACAGATCCTGCATGCCTCCTTCCTTTTGGCCACCTGGAAGATCTACAACAACAGAGGCAAGCTCCGCTCGGGACCCTTGCCCAGCTGATCTTTTTAATAAAAGAGCTGAACATTAATAAAGGCATAAGCCCTGTTCATTTCAGTTGGGGGCTCGTCCGGGATTTGATCCCGGAACCTCTCGCAAATTAACTAATTAACATTTCAATATCGGTAGCCAGCAGTCATTCCAGTGTTGCCATGGGAACTAGGAAGGCCCTGCCCGCCTATCTGGGGAACACCTGGAAACTTTGTTCATAACATTCAATGCCACTGAGATATAGTGTTGTTCTACAGCAGAGAGACAAAATCTTTTTTAACATATCCCAGTAGAATCACTGGAAGATGTTTCACAGTGTCATCCCAGAACAGGGCTTGCAGATCCTACCTCAAACCCAGAACCAGCTCCCTTACAGCATCTCAAACACACATAATAAATATGCATGCACTGATGTCCTGTTCCTTCATAGATGGCTTCTTCATTTGCATCTCAAATCTGTCAGTTTGCTCCTAACAATGGTTGTCCTAATTCCCACTAGCAGGCTTTCGCATTCCATCCATCTCCATCTGGCCCATGCATGTGTTTTGTGGCATCCCCAGCACCAGATGGATGAGCCTCTGAAGGAACTAATGAAGGATCCAGGCCCAAGGGAGGAGGGACAATATGCAGCTCTACACAGAGAAAAGTGTTCAGAACTTTCATTATCCACGAGCATTAATGCACTAATTTAAGAGAACTAAAGACTTTGGATAAAATAACTGAGCCTGCACTTGAGATTTGTCCTAATTGTAATGAAAAAAGTTTCCAGGTGTTCCCCAGAGACGCGGGCAGGGCCTTCCTAGTTCCCATGGCAACACTGGAATGGCTGCTGGCTCTAGCTGAGTACCGATATTGAAATGTTAATTAGCTAATTGCTCTGTTTGTTTTCTCTAAACTATCTAGAGATAACCTGCCTCCCCCCACCACACTGCCATTCTGGGACTAAAATGCAAATAAGAAAACTCCCTGGGATCATGGGAGTATTTTCTGGGGATAAAGACACCCCTAATTAAAGAACTAAACACAGTAGAGGGGGATAGACAAATGCCCTAGCTGAAGAAGAGGGGAAATACATCCCTGATTGACTTTTGTCCATCATCATCACCTAAAAAAGACTAGACTAGAATAGGCTGTGGCAAGTGGAGACAAAAAAGGCAGAGCCCCCTTGTGCTGCCACCAGGGAAGGAACAGGGACAGCTGTTGTTCTGGACTTCAGCAACAGACTCTGCACTCCACGCCTCCTCACCCTTTGGCCACCGGTTGTGCCACAGAGAAGAAGAAGGGACAGCTGCTGCTCTGGACTTCAGCAACAGACTCTGCATGCCTCCTTTCTTTCGGCCACCTGGGAAAGCTACAACAACAGGGACGAGCTCCGTCTGGGACCCCTGCCCAGCTGATCTTTTTAATAAAGAGCTGAACATGAATAAAGGCATTAGCCCTGTTCATTTCACTAATGGTAAGTGATTTTCCTCACCTGAAAACTCATTATGAAAGATTTCTTTTTCTGCCACACAAAAATTACACCCTTTCTCCTTTCCCAGCTGTATATATGGATCTCCCAAATCCAACTGGAGGCAGGAGCTTCAACGCAGGAGGCAATATCACTGTGAATTACATTCAGACCAGTACCCAAGAGGTATTAGAAATAGTGAGGGCTAACAGCATCTTAGCAGAAAAAAAAAATCTCGTGAGTTATTTTTTTTAATATTCTGCCAAATGGAGTAATACTGCTGTGTTGGGAGACCTTATCAGCAACCTCCAATATTTTTCCACTATAAGACAAGGCTTTTTCAAATTAATTACCAAAGCCTCTGAAGGAAAATGATCTACATAATTCCATGCAGTTTGATGGATAGCCCCCCATGCTCTCTGTGTTAGTGTAGAAGATAAAAACAGGGATTGTCTGACTGAGCTGATGGATACTTGGCACAAACACAGAAAGTCACTCACCTACAACTTCGATTATTTCAGCTAGCAGGACTCCATCAGTCACATCTTGCTGTAGATCCTTTATCAATCTCTTGTGACCAGATTTTGCTAGATAGTGATTAGCCCAATCTGTATAAATCTGTTAGGAGACAGATAAACAAAAACAAACTGTTAATCAACCTGAAAAATGAGAATTCTTTGTTTCTCCCAGTATCCAAAAGGCTGGTTTCAGATCACTGCCTTTTTCTTTCCCCTCTTTGAAACAAGTCAACAGCATTAAAATTCAAGGCCTTGTGCAGATCAAGTGTTCAGCTCACTGTAGTATGGATTTTTCTGTTCAGCAACCTGACATCAAAGCCCAGGGCAGATGACAGCAAGCTCCTGAACATCTTACAGCTTGAATGGACCATCAGGAGGTCAGTGGAACATTCTACAGCAGCAGTGAGTGTGCACAAGAGTTTTCAATTTCCACCCAAGCTTTTTTTTTTTTCCCTGCATTTTCCCTTTGACATTTTTCTTCATAGCTGTTATTGAGAAAGTTTTAAAGGTTCTTTTCCCAAAAACACTTCTGGTGGATATTAGCCATACAGCAGTTTCATTGTGAGGAAACTCCTTGAGTGTATTACCAAAGAAATCTTTAAAGGTTCTAAATATCCATCAATTTTAATAAATTCCACCTCACAGGTTAAACAGGCCCATTAAATCACTTTTAATCTATTATGCAAACTTCCAGCTGTTGGGATTTATTTAAAAATGTATTACCTGAAAACTAAGCAGACCAAGCAGACAAAATCTCTCTTTAATTTGCATTAAGTACTGCTCATTATATGCCAGCACAACTTATTAAAGATCTCCAAAAAACCTATAAAAATGTTTCATGCTAGGTTATCAAAAAGAAGCTAAATTACTTCATTATGAATTTCTGCGTATGAATTAAATAATACTATTCTTTGCATAGGACAATATTCTGAATTAAGATTTTGTAAAATTACCTATTATGTTCCCAAAAAATAGGGTAAAACCAATTAAATATCAGGATTTTACCTTTTAAATATATAAATATTAATGTTCACCCCTACTCTGAAGAGTGTCTAGAATATTGGAAACACATTCATCCCAACCCAGTCTATCAGTAAGCAGATGTAGATTCTATGTGCTTTCTGGAGCATGAGCCATCCCAACCCTCACAGACCCTACAAAGCCCCGTGGGGATGACAAATGCCTCAACACCAGGCTGTGAGTCACTGACCCAGAGGGAACAACAGTACTGAGTCCCCAAAAACCCAGGGAAAGTCCTCCCCTGTGCACTGCCCAGGAAATGCTGGTTTCCTTCACAGCTACTGATAGGTGGAAAGAAAAGAGCACAAGGAGAGGTGTGGCTCTCCAAGCTGAACAACTCCAGCTTCAGGAGAGGTGCTGCAGTCCTCTGATCATCTCCATGGACCTCCTTTGCACTCCATAGCTCCACACCCTTCTTATCCCACGGGCCCCAGAGCTGAGCAGCACAGATTCTCTCGGTTACTGACCCACAGCTCCTCATTTCAGAGGCATCTCCAGCCTTGCATTTCCAGTGTGGTGATGATGTCCTCCCTCACGGGAATCAAAAGACAGCTACCAAGTCTGGGGGGCAAGTATTTGGACAGAGGAACCTGGATGTAATGGAAGGATTGTAATTTCACACTCCTCCTGCACTTGCTGATTCAATGTTAACGTGATAAAATGAAGAACAGTGGTTTTGACTAGAGCTGTTTTTGTTATAAAGTCTTCATTGGAATTCTTTTTAAACCTGTAAAATACAACGGCTAGCAGCTATGAACAAGTCACTTAATATCTGAAAGATGTGCCGCTATTTTCCACCATTTATCCTTTACCTTCCCCTTCAGAGCAGCAGGATGTGCATTTCCTACGCCAACAGCGTCACGGCTTGAACAGAAAAACACACTGGAACACCTCCATGAAAAAAAAAAGCCCCAGAGCTGAAAAACATCTCAATGAAATAAAGGCTCAGTACACAGGAGTGATTTCCCCAGCTGAATGAGAAAGGAAAAGGGGCAAAAAACCCATGCTGCACAAACCAGACATTGTGTTCCTTTGCTCCTTTTACAAGAAAACATTTTCCGTAACAGGAAAATATTTTAAAAGATTCAATGACTTCAAGGAACTGGGGTTGACTTAACCTACTTTACTACCACGTGGTTTTAGCTTTCTTATCTAGGAGTGAAGACAAGGAAGAAGTTATAAACAAGTTATAAACCATTTACTTTGAAGGTGCAAGGGTCCATCCTCCCCAACACCATCCCTTCAATTCAGCTGACAAGGAACTTATCAAACACAATAACCATGTTTCCTTTAATGGGAGGGCTGCAATTAATGTCCTAATTTATCACTGAAGAACTTTCAGAAAATTTAAGATTATACTTCAATGCATCAGTTCCATTCTGGTTCATTTCCATGATGTAGATAATCATGCAGACAAATCCTTGGATCAGCCCTACAGTTATAAAACAGGAACAGACTCCTCCTAGCAGAGCCTAAAATCACAGCAAGACCTTGAGAGCTAGTTAGGATTGATTTTTAAGTCAAACAACAGCATGAGAATGCTTGGATAGCATTGCAAAACTGCTATCCTGTACCTGCTTCCTGCTGCCCTAATTCCTGTTGCACCCAGGATCACCAGATCTTATATTCATTATATTCTATATTCATATATTCAAACAAACAACATCAAAGAAATTCCTGAACTCCCTTAATTCCTCCTGGTAAAGGAGACAACTTGAAAAACCCCAAATACCTGCTGCCTGATTCACTGCCTATGATAACACAAATATAAATTCCCTCTGATAGCAAATTATACTTGTAAATCCCACTTTGGGTGCTGAAGTCAGCCTCCTACAAGCAGAGCTTTTATGCTTATTATGAAATGCACACCAGTATGGAGGAACTATTTGTTTCTGGCGTATTTAAGGGTGTGGAATATTATTTCATTCCACCAGTTGATTAGGAAAGCATTTTACAGGAAAATACAGATAGAACAAACCTGGGTTTCTCTTAAAAATGCTATGACACAACATTATTTTGCAATATGTGTAACATGCAAATTATTATTTTTTAACTGCCTGGGCTATATATTTACAAGCTCTTAAGCACTCCTAAGCATACAGTATTACTCTGGCTTCTTGTAGTAGCTCCTTATGGTCACCACTGACTTTTATGGCATATATTAAGCTAATCATTGAAACTTCCGAGGATGTTTTTGAAACCTGTTTGTTACAAGTCTTTGTAATGTATTACACAAATAGATTTCTAATGTTTCTTTTCCTCTTCCACGAAAACAAGTAAAAAATATGTAATTGCACAATGGCTGCTATTTCTAGACACATGAAATATGTTTCAAAGCACGCTGTTTTCAAATGTTCAAAACCATGCAAATAATTGGAAAAACAATAATAAAAGAAGTAAGAAAACACTGCTGAGAAACTTTCCATTTCCCTATGTCTGCACATGAATTATGAGTGTTCCTCAGGTATTTTTGGCAAATAGTTATGAAGTCACATGTTTGAATATTCATGTGAAAATTACCTAACAGTTGTCTAATTAAAAATATAAAAATCTTGTGATATGAAATATTAAACCAACTACAACCCAAGAGATATTGCCTTATTATACACACCAGTATGGGCTTCTGAAACTTTTCAGTGATTTCACACAGTATGAAAATCACTTCCTTACTTTGGTTACAAAAATCAAGTGAACATGGTGATTTGGGCATTACCACCATAAGCAGGTCTTTGTGTCCAAGGCAGGTTAATGTTTAACTCGGGTCTAAGTCCCAGCTTTTGTTAAAGGCGGACTCAGGTGTTTGGTAGCTTTTTTTTCCGTCTCTAGTGTATGATCTTAGGAATCCAATTATCTGGGAACAAATTAAAAACTTATGTGAAAGACCTTTTTCTTCTCACTTTTTCTCTACCCCTTTGATCCACGAGATTTGAAATAAGAGCATTACAGTTAAGTATCAATTTTGGAAATATTCAGTCCATTATGAGTCATGGCTAAAACACTAAAATGTAATGCAAAAACCATGGAGGTCTGGGGGAAAACGAATCCAAATTCTAAAGATTTTGAAATCTGTCTGTAAAGAAAAAGGCCTGAACACTGTCTTCCATCAACCGGATTGAAGACTTTTGAAATTTAGTGGGGTTTCTCCCTACTGCCCTTTCCTTAGCCTCACACCTGCTTCTTTAAAACACATTTCAGACGAGAGAGGAATCTTGCCTTCCAGCCAGGAGACCCCTGACATTCTCTGGCACTCCAAGGCTCCTGCAGCATTTCCGGCTGTGATGAGAGAGCACATCCACCACAGTGCAGCACATCTGAGCCCACCTGCCCTGTATCTGAACACTGAATCAGTATAAAAGGTGCCTTTTGCTGAACTGCTTGGTTGTTCGAGCCCACACAGCCACACCCAAGCACCTGAAGAAAGCTGGGGAGCAGAACAGACCAGCAAAGCCAGGATACAAAGCATGAATAAAGTCATGGAAGCAATGAATCCAGGAAGATCCTTTAGAGACCCAGTATATCCCTGGGCCTGCAATTAGGTTAACTGTCAGGTATTATCAGTACTCCAGGGTCTCCTTTAAATGGAAACTACCTAATGGTTTTGCCTGTGAGTCAGTATTCTGAAATTACACTCATGAAAAGCAAAGGATTCACAAGAAACTGCTTGAAAATAATGTCTCTCTTCCATGCAAGTAGAAAATACACCTGTATCTCTTCCTTGTTTCTCATTTCCACACATACACACAAATCTAGTTCTAATCAATGTCCAAGTAAATTTTCAAATCTTTCTCTCCTTCCCTTACTGTGTCAGTTCTGAACTAATCAGACTCTGATTGTTTTCTCCCAATAATTATCATTAATCAGGCTTTCATGAATCTGGTAACAGCTGAAGAATATATTTTTGACATCATGCAGCATAATTAGAGCAGAGCAAGGCTTTTTTCATGATTGAATAGCAGGGTTAGTCACACCGATGAGGTCCCATTGCGCAAGAGCCACCACAATGCAGTGCCTGAGCAGCTGCTAACCAAACCACACTGCCTGCTGACCTTCACAGGGAAAACAAAAACCACCCCAAAACCTAAAAATAGCCACAACACGCTGAGGTGACACGAAGGGGAATGCCTGCAGTCCTTACAACACCGTGGGGTTTTGGAAAGGCCCGTGAGATACTCACTGCTGCTCAGTGTCATGGGGCTTGCACATGTGGAGTCAGAAAATCCCAATTTTTGACTGGCAACACTAATTGCAGTCTCATGCTGATCCATGCTACAGTCCAACACAGTGATCTCATTAACAGATATCACACTGCAAAACCCAGAGCTAAACAGCTAAAGGCAAAGTTTTAGCTGAAAAACTAATCCCTCTGAAGCATCTCTGGCTCTAAGGAAGCACAGGAAAGATAATGGCTATTTTGAAAGTGCATAGAGATTATGGCCCTGACAATATTTTGCTGAGTTACTGGCAAAAGGAATACAAGGAAGCAAATGGCAAAAAACCCACCAACAATCTAGTTTAACAGCATTTGTCACAGACCTTTTTTCAAAGTTTTCTTACAATTTGTGGCCTTAGTTGCCCCTAAATGCTTCTTAAACCCTGCATAAGTCTCTATCTGTACAAGACACAAATCCCACTAAAAGGGTAATGCTGACTCCTCCAGATTGAATTAAACTTTGCACTGCCATCCAAAAATACCATGTAATGGTTTTTTCCCCAATATAAGTTCTTGCAAAACAAAACAAAACAAATGCTTAAAAAGCAGGACACAGGCTAGATAACATGTGACCCCATTTCTCTGTGATAACTTTAAGGTTTTAGTGGGCTTTGAGCAAAGAGTTCTGTCTGCTCCTTTTCTTTTAGGATACAGCTGAGGGTACAAAGACAGCAGGACTCAAGGCAAACAGACATTGTCCTTAGGGGTGCCCTTGAGTCCCCAGTGACCCCCAGCCCAGAAGGAAAGGACACATGAGGCATGGACTGAATCACTTCTCCTCCCTGCTCCAAGATACTGGAAACATCCAGAAAGCCAGGATGGAGGGCTGGAGCTCTGTTTACTCAATCTCACCTAGCACTTTGGCACCAAACCCAGCTAATAAAGGGAGGAAACCACCAGAAACTCCAGTTCTGAGGCAGTGATGGGCTGAATTGCAGGTGGATTCCTTCATGTCACCTATGGAGAAGAGGCCAGGCTGGACAGGGCTTTGAGTGACCTAGTCTAGTGGAAGGTATCCTTGCCCATGGCAGGGGGCTGGAATGAAATAATCTTTAAGGTCCTTTCCAACCCGAACCACTCTCTGATTCTATGATTTGCAATCCTCTAAACATAGCTGTCACACACATACGTACATACACCTACTAATTAGTATCTAACATGATGCCAGTATTCTCAATTACCTAAAGTGCTGGAACTTTGGAATTATCATCAACTATTGAGAATTGAGCTACAACCATCTGCAATTCCCACTCAGTTCCCAAATTTCTGGGGAAACAGAGGTAACTCTGCTTCTTTTTTTTTTAATTTCTTAAGGCAACTCAATTAAATTATTCATTCTACTCAGATGTGCAAGTGTTTGCTTTGAATTATTACCCAGTCGGTGGGGGATATTCTTCTGAATATTACATGTTACTGGACACTTGTGTACATTAATTAGCCTTTGGAAGTTAAATAGATAAATGGGTAATTTAAACACCACTTGGACCACTTATTTCTCTCTCTTTAAAGCCTTATTCCCAACTGAAGAGGGTTTTTCTCATGCATATGACTACTATTCAAAAGTAGTATGGGCTGACTCACAGCACACAGAGCCAAGCATATGTGTCAATTTTAGTAGGCTGGCAACCTTTCCAGGAATAGAGCCTTGGACTATCCACACTTTAGGCACTGAGTGTGTTTAGAGCAAATCTTTGGTGGATACTAAACAAGCACCGTGCTTTCAATTGCCCAGCTGGCACCTTTCCTACTCTTTCCCCACTGAACATTTTACTATATTTAATACAAAAGAGGAGCAAAGAGAGAATTCCTTTTCTTCACCCCAGCTGTAAAGTTTCTGAACCCTGCCACTGACAGGTGCTGCCTACACAGAGGGCTTGATATTTCTCACCAGAGCAGCATTCTCCTCTGCAAAAGCCTCCAAGGTGAAGCAAGGACAGCAATTGTGCTGGCATCCAGCACACTGCACCCTCAATGCTCCCATTATCCATCCACGTTTGCCAAACACAAATCCCTGTCAAGCTGGAGCCACACACACCATGCCAAGCAGGTGTCCAACTCTGATTCTCCCTTGCAAAAAAACCCCGTGAAGTCCTGTATAAAATGAGATTGCATTCACACCTGCAGCGATGCCTTTGCAGATCCCAAAGTGAAATAGAGTTTAGTTTGCTGAGCTGATCAGCAAAGCCCACTCCAAGTTGCAGTGAAACAACTGAGCTGATCTTACACCAACAAATTATCATCTACCTCAGAGAACAAAAGCAGCAAATGCACTAATTTTTTTTTTTTCAGTCTTTTCTAAAAAGTCACCTGAAGTGCACAGCAAGTTATTTTCAAATATCACAGTTCTCATACACAAAATATACCCATTTAGATCTACTACCATACACAAACAGCAACAGAAGAGGGCTTATCTGGAATGGTGATACATATGTACTCGAAAGAGAAACCACAGAAAATCTTAAGAAGCTGCAGAAGAAAGGGAAAAAAAAAAAAAAAAAACCCAAAACAACACTTCTAAGGCTGAAGTTAGTTACTGTTCCAACAGCACCACTGCCATGATCCAGGAGCCAAGAGCTGCTTACTGTTTTATAATAGTCACAGGAAAATCTACTTCTCCCACGAACAGGGACCTGGAAGGTCAAACTACTTATTGGCATAGTTTACGTGAATATATCTTCTGGAAGGGTCCACAGTTAAATGATTATATACATGCTGGCATGTGAAGCTTGTGTTATATGTAACAGGTATAATTCGCGCCATTTTCTTGCATTATATATATATAATGTTAAATAGTTGTTAGGATGTACCTCTTGGCATTAGAAGCCCCCCCACCTTCTCAGGCAAAACTAAGTGTTGAAACCTGATTTACAAGCAGGGAGATGTGGCTCGCCAGGAGATGGGCCTTATCTGAGGCGATATGGAGACACCCAGGCGCTGATCATCCCGTGAACGACCCGAGATGGACATCAGGAACATCCCCCGGGCTGATACATGTGAATACTCTGTGAATACTAAATTTCATCAAGAGTTTCCAGGACACCAGACTTTGAATTTCTCTACCTTGTCACCGAGAAGGAAATCTCATCAACTTATGGGACTTTGAATGAAACAAAGGACTGAATGCCGAAATCCTGGCCTCAGGCAAAATTTTCCCTATAAAAATCGCTTGTACCAGGATGGTGGTGTGGAGGCATAGAGTGAAACCTCTGCTGAGGCTGATCTCTGTGTCTTGCACCCAGCGCCGATCCCGGGCTCGGCACTGTCCTTTTCCGTGTGGCTGGCTAAGTTAGATCTCTATTGCTAAAATAAATTCTTTTTATTTTTTTTTAATTTGGCTGGAACATATTTCATTTATAACACTTGGGTGGTTAATTTTAGCTAAAGACACACATGCAAAGTGCTCAGATTTCTGACACAGTCAAACTTTACTAATCCCACCCCTGCTGCAGATCTTCCCTTACGACCCCCACTTCTCCCTTCTCTCTGTGTCTAACACCGAGTTCCAACGTTTGGCATCAATTACAAACAGGATCAGTATATTTTATCATATCAAAGCTATTTACAGCAAGAATAAAGTTTGGCAGGTCTTTTGTGTTGGACACTGCAGGCATTAAAAGAATGAATAAAGAAATTGTTGGGGTTTCGTTTGACTATTTTGTTTTGTTGTTGTTTTGGGTTGTTTGGGGTTTTTTACACAATCAGGAGGCTTTCTATCTACTATAGAGACAACCCCTTTCCTGTAAATGCTCCTAACATCTATGGAAATTTATGTTCTGAAAGGAAACCCAAGATTTTGCATGACAAAAAACACCAGGTACACCTCTTTTTAGAACTTCAGAGCATATTTGAAGGTTTTATCCATCACAAATGCAAGCTAAAAAGCATCAGGCTGAATGAGACCTGGAATGGACACACACAGCCTGGTGCAGCAAGGGCTGCCTGCCCTCTGGCAAGACCCCACCGTGTGCAAGTCAGCCCTAATTCCATGGTCTGACCACTGCTGCTGGCATTCCTTAAAAATACAGAGAATTGGCACTTGTAAGACGCTTGGCTGGAATTCTTTCTATTAAAAAAAATAACGTTGCCAAGGTGAGAAGCGACGGCTTCTTCACCTCCCCTCTTGCCAAGCTGAAGAATAAATGTCTGACACTTTCACTGTTGATTTTTCAAAAGGCACACTCCTGCCAGAGTCAGATCCATGGGGCTCTTTTAACTGCTCCATGAAAAGCAAACAGACTGGGAGCCATAGAGTCTCCACATCAGCTCTCCCCCCAGCAAAGACCCCTCACCGTGCCAGAGGTGGGTGTTTGTTTTGGGGAGGTGGGGACGAGAAGGCTTTGATGGAGTTTGAGGAGAACATGATGTACTGTGACATGAAGTAGCTGCTTTACCCAAACAGCTCCGAGAGCTGAGGCTTTGATGTGCTCAGGACTGTGCTGTGAGCAAGAGCTCTGCTAATGCAGACTGGCTGAGTGTGAGAAGGGGGGGAAGTTAGCATGTGTTTCCCCCAAAACCTTGACCACTGGGAGAAGGATCTAATTCCAGGGTGCTACAGCCTTAGAGCTTCTCTTGTAAGCACCTAACATTCAATGTGATCAGTTCCCAAAACTCCATGTAGTCTTGGCTTGTGACACTAAATAAGTCTTCTAAACTTTTCTAATAAAGACACATTCATTTTCTCTATTTGGAAAAGGTATGAGAGACTGTTCCAAACAGCTGCTGTAATTTCATTGGTATTTTTCACCTGGGGTCACAAATCTGTGTGTTTGCAATATCATCTCCTCTGGGCAGAAATCCATGGCCACAGGAGGGATCAGAATAGATGAACCATCACTGCTGGATTGGACTCTGAGAAACAAAGGGCAAGGAAAAGATTCCAGGAGATAATAATCTGAAGAGGGCTGGAAATGGAACCTGATTTGCCATGTAGCATTTTAAGAACAAACTCACTCCTCTATTCCATTTTCTTTTGATTGCTTAGAGGATTAATTTGTCAAAACAACCTTCACAGATGTGAAGCCACTCCAACTAAAAGTAAAATTGGTTTCAAGGCATGTGATACTAAACCCTTTCAACGCCTAGCAGTGTATGAAGATGAAAGTTATCTGATCCAAACACTGAAGCCAGGAAACATTGCAAAAGCTTTTCTTAATTCTTAAAAATCAGTTTGCTGTGGGGATTAGGGAATTACAGAAATTGGCCTTGGTCTCGCACCAAATCCCTCTTTTAGCCAAGAGGGACCAGCCAACATTCCCTTTTGGGTTTGCCTAGTGCTTGATGGACAAAAATGAGACTTCAAAACCAGGACCTGGGTAGGCTCAGTCCATATCAACACTGCAGTCACCAGCCAAATATCCTCCTCTCCCACAAACAGACTGTCTAATGCCACTCAAAAAAGAGTAAGTCAGCTGCACTTCCTTCCTCACTCAGTAAAATGTAATTTAGTTCAGTGTCCAAGGCTTTTCACAAGAGGCAATGCCTCTGGGGCTGCCAGAAGCTGGCAAGAGGCAGCACTCCCTGACACCTGGAACGACATAAAGCAGCAGGCAACCAACACATGGATGAAAAATCACTGCAGCTGAGTTAGGAAGGCCAACAACTTATTCATCACTTTATCTGGCAAGCAAGCTCAATGCAAAATTTGGAGATGGAAGGAACAAAAAAGGAGGAAACAAGACCCAAACTTGAGCAAGGACTTGACCACATGATTGCTTCAACCATGTACTCAGGTCTCAGTTACTGAGTGCACATTTAACTCTTCTAAATAGGAATGCTGAAGTACTGAACACTACTGAAGTTGGTAGTTAAAGAATTACATATTAATTCCATTATTTCTAAAGCTTATTGATGGTAAGAGTAAGAACAAGAAGGAGCCAATTACCTTTCCAAAGACTTTTTTTAATATTCTATCCATATTTTTAATGCTTCTCCAGCTCCTGGGCACTATCAGAAATGGGACAGCTGCCTAGACAAATCCTAGGTGTGACCTACTTTCGAAAAGCCCGTTTTTATTTTAAGCTGTATTTTTAAGATAGTGAAAAATATTTTGTGACAGCTGAGCATTAATTTGCATGGCAAGGATTTCATCCTAAAGACACACAAAAAGACCGAGAATCTCAGAAGGACCCAGCTTTTCCCATTACAGCCACATTATCCCAAGAGCTCATCTTCCTCCTAGCCATCAAAATAAACAACCAATCTTTCAGAAAACTTTAGATAGTTTAAAAAAACCTAAACAAGTGCCAGATCTCTAGCATTTTTAAAATCTGGTCCTCACTTTTCAGTAGAGAAAAAGGAAATATTCATAAATATTTGTATCAACATACAGATGAGAGGATGCAGCTCACACAGGTGTCTGGCCCTAAAAAAAACTTTTGTTAATGAGATTTTGAGATAAAATTCTTGCATTTGAATATACTAACAACCATCTATATATAGGTGGAAGCATTTTTGGTTTTGTTATGTCATTTACTATATTGCCACACAGCCCAAAAATCAGGCTACAGAAAAAAGCTTCCTGTATACCTGGGATCATGAGGGGTTCACCATATTTTACAGGAAATGAGGTAATCCTTATTAATTGTTCCTACTAAGCACTTACAAGTTGTTTCTTTTTTCCTTCCCCAAACAAAACAAAACAAAACAAAACAAAACAAAAAAAAAGTGCTGAATTAATTTCCACAAACATAACAAACCTAATCTAATGGTCTTGCAGTTGGCTATCTGTTTCACAGATACAAATCTAACTGAATCTCCCACTCACTGATAACTTTCTAAATTACATTAAATTGTCAATGCTGACCCTGCTTCCAGCTTAGTTCCTCCTGCTTCCATTTAGGAGGCTGGAAGCGCTTTCTGTATCATGATCTATATGCCAATTAGACAGAAGAAAATTGGCAATAGATAAAGCTACACATTTGGCACTAGATCAGATTTAAAGGGGCAGAGAAGGGCAATGTCCCCAGCTATGATGCAGACTAAGGGAACATAGGAAAAAAGCTCTAGGATGCAGATGTTATAGAAAAAAATTTAGTTCCCCCTTCTCCACTACAGTCTGTGTCACAAAAACCTTTTCAATCAAAGGTACTTGTATATTCTTAAATAATTAAGAAATACTCCTCCTAACAGGAAAGAGCAAACCTCTGTACCTAAGTTTAGCTTAGCACTGTTTAAACAATTAGTAATTTTATCCCTAAAGTTCACTTACAGGCAGGCTGGCCAAGACCCCGGTTACCAATTCACTGTCTTTGGGATGAAGAATGATTCCCTGCATGATACAAGAGGAAAATTCTGTTTTTTCATTGCCCACTGAACTTATGCCTTGTTGGGGAAGGAGGGAGGGGGGGTGCTACTTCCATCAGAGACAGCTGGTGTGGGCTCATAGACTCAGTAAACCACTGGCCTGATCTGTGATGGCAAATTCTATGCTCCTAATTAGAGAGGTTCACTAAAATGACACCAGCCTGGGCTTTCATTGATCTGGCAATTAAAATCAATGCTGTAGGGTTTTGATAAAAATTCTGATACTGAACTTTTAACACCTCCTTTTACATTAAAAAAAATCCGGTAAAGTAAAACTTGCAGCAGGCCAGAATGAATAATTTAAAAGTATATTTTATGGTTGATTAGGAAGTGACAGTACAGGCACAATTCCCACGGGCACAGGAGGTTTGGGCATCTCTGTCTGGGAGTCTCCTCACACAGTCATCAGCCACTTAAAGGCCTCCTGTACCTTCCTGAAAAAAATCATTCAACCAAAAGGAATAATTTTTGCACTGCTCCTGAAGCTTTCTACAGAAATATATACAGCTATATATAGAGAGAGCACAGTTCTTTAATAGAACTGTCACAAGGCAGATCAACTGTAGGCTCCATCTATTTCCAGCAGAAAGAGTTTTAACATAAAGACATTTAATGGGAATTTCCATTAAACAGCATGACCTATACCAGGCTAAGACTATTATCAGTTCCTTATGATTTTTCTTCATACATCCCTATCTAAAATGCAGATGGTTGAAATACTTCTATTATTATTAATAGTCTTTCAAGAATTATATGACAGCAAGGAAGCTTATCAAAATACCTGCAAGCTCTGGAAAATTTAGAAAGTACAAGGCAATGACAGCAACCTATCCTCACTGGGGCCTCCATCACTCAAATTCAAATGTAATTTTACACACACCTACACAGTCCCTTTCTGTTTAATATGCTGCATTTAGTTTCCCATTTAGTCCTGCTTTTGCCTGAACACCTACACCTAGGAAAGTGTTACTCTAGCAAACTTCTGTTGCTAAAATTAGCTGAGTAAAACGTTTAGTGAGAAGAAAAATTACATGGAATTTACAGGTAATAAACTCCTGCAACTAATCCTTGTGGTCATTTTACTGGGATCCACAGAAATCAAACATTTGACCTTAAAAAAAAAATAAAACAACTTGGTGAATGCTCAGTTTTCCTTCGGATGAGAACATTCATTTTGATCCATGCTATAGACGTGGTCAAATGTTCCCACTGGATGAAGATGAAAGTCCACCTATGAATGAATGTAAGCATGGTTTAAAGTAACATCAGATAAGAGCAGTGGCTTAGCTGCAGATAAAATCAGAGCAATTTACTGGCAATCATTCCGAGGACAGATCCTACACACAAGGCTTAGGGAACATCAGCAACATCAGCTATTCCTTTCTGCCTGGAGCAAGGGTTGGAGGAATGCAGAACAAAGAGCATGCTGCCAGTTTGAAAAGGTAGAAGAAAAAAAAGAATTATGCACCCATATAAAATGTTGATTCAGAAATTAACCTAAGAGATACTAATACTAGGAGGGGGATAAAAGAGCTATCAGGATTGGCAGCCTGTTATCCTGATTGAACAACTATTATTTATAGTAATACAGTTACTTACCCAGTTCTTTGTTAACTACAGTTCAAGCTCTGTAATCTTAAAATTTCAGAAATAGGCCAAAAAAAATAAAAAAGGAAAAAAGAAAGCTGCAGCAGCTGTTGTACCACTACGTTGAGATTTTAGGTTACAAGCCACTTTTGCAAAAGGCAGGCTAAGAGCATCATCAAAAAGCTAAATTGTAACAAATTAATTAAGCTGCGGGCAAATGTTGAATTGTGAATGAAAATTAAAACTACTATTAAAACAACCTGAAAGAAAAAGCAGCTCACCGCTTGGATTTGGGGTTAGTTGGTTGTTTGAGGTTCTTCTGGTTTGCGAGTGGTTATTTTTTTCTGGTTTTGTTGATGTTTTTTGAACAAAACAATTATATTGCTGAATTTCCTAGAACTGTCATTTTTGCAGTGTTTGTTTTATACCTCTGGCAACACTTGAGTAGAAAATGTTGTTTATGCAACCCCACAACGATTATGAGGTTACAAACTCATTTTTATCTCCACAAATAACCTTCCCAGATACCTCCTGCTGGTTTTCTCCTGAGCCATCACTGCTGGACTCTTGAGGAGCAAGACTGCTAGGCATCAGCCTTTCACCCGTGGCTGCATCTGGAACTAGCACACGAACAGCAGCCTCAGCAAAATGACAAATCCTTCCATGGAATACAGGATGTGACACCCTGGTAACATCGGGAGGACAGATCCAGGCAGATGACAATTAGTGGTTTTGGGCCAGCTCCATCGGTTTCAAACATGGACATCATTTTAAGGAGGTGAGCGACACTTCCAGGCACAAATCAAGGAGTGCAGGCTTGTGCCCATCAGAGTGACTCTGACACAAAGGCCAATGAAGAGAAAACATCTTACTGAATTATACTGGAGATGACAAAGGCAGCAGCTGCTCTGCTCCACAGGGCAAATTTGTATCTACAGGAGGCATTGGGAAAAACAGATCCTTAGGGGAGAAGAAAACAAGCAAATCAGAGCACAATTTAGTTTTTAAAACAAGAGAAGTTCAGATTCACTCAGTCGCACACAGAGGTATTTCTGAAGAGCATACAGAAACACGAGGAACTAACATTTCCCAGCACACACTGTAAAGAATATTAGAAAGTTGGAACAATAGTGTCTTCAAAAGATATAGCTCTCTTTATTATGATTCAGAAGCTCCTAGAGGATTTGAAGGACGGATGTTTTGGCATGAGGTCCTCAAACCTCATTTTATTAGTGCATAAGGAAAAAATTTACTACTACTACAACACAGTTGGCCAAAGAAATAATTATTGAGTGTGAACTAGTTTAAGCAATAACTGATAAAAATCAGGATTACTTGAAAATTGAGCAATCTTACATACTGAGATATTGAGATTGCACAAAATCAAAAAAGTGAAAAAGGCCCCAAGAGTCCATGTGCTATAAAACACAGCATGCAATACTGCTGCTCCTTGCTACACTAAATCAGGCTTCTCCATGGGCTAAGGGACAAAGTCTGTGCAGTTTTGTATGCTGACATTTGTCTAGTGTTTTGCAAATCAATAATGCAGAAAGTAAGCTCTCAGCAACACATTCTGAACACATTCACAAACAATATAACTGTATTTAGCATATCTGTTCCTGTATTTCTACACTATCCATTTTTCCTTTTTTTAGTATAACTAGTAATAAATAGCACATTAAAATATTCTGATGGCCTAAATGAGTTTTTGTAGTGTTTTAAACACTTGTGTCTATTTAGTGTGACCCCTTGTGTATATTTAGTGCAACCTCTTTATATAAACCAGGATGTGACAATGCTTGGGTAAGAGATAAGGGTTAGGGGAGGCCTTTGCACATTCTTCATGGATACCTGCTTAGCACTGACAACATTTTGTTCTCCCAACTCTCTGCAGATGCTTGTCTCAAAAAGCAAATAACCCACAGATCAGATTAGAAGCCTGATATTTCCATGAGGGCAGCTAAGGCTGGCAGACCTATAAAAGTATTGAGTAGCCCTGAGAACAGCCTCCACCCCCAAGAAGAATTAAACACAATTAGCAACAGGAAAGCAGATGTCTAACAAAGTAATAAACCATAACTTTTACACAAGGTTAAAAATTTCCCTCTCCCTTCCTCTGTTCAGCAAATGATCCATGGCTCCCAAATGTATCTCTTTGCTGCTTTACACCACCTTGAGACTCCCTTATTCTCTCATCAGTCAATTCATTGGCAATTACTTGTCAGCAAAAAAAAAAGAAAAAAAGGAAAACAACAAAAAAGCTTGTTGAGCAAATGTCAGAGAACATTAAATTAACCAAAGATCAGCAATGAACAGCTGACACCAAATTGAACCCAACACATGGCCCCATTCACATTATTGTTAAGCACACATAGCCAATAGCTCTGCCTTCAAAATGACATTAAAGGATCTTTGTTTTATCAAACAAAAATATTTGCTTGTGGATGAGCAGTCAGCCTAACATTAAGTACATCATAAAATGTAAGCTATTGCTTTCATGCAGTTTGGATTAAAGGTACTGTTTTACCTCTGAGTACAAAATAAATTATTAAGAATTATTATTAAGCTTTTTCTCTTTAGCTCAAAGAGACCTGAAGTATGTTTCTCTGTACTTCTATTTGTGTACAAAGTGTATAATCTTATAGGAAGTCTTCCCAAGCATCCACTCAAGACTGTATGAAATTTCTTGCCTGCTTGGTGGAGTCACCTTACACTCCTAGTACACCAAGGTACTGGTGTACTCAGTACACCAAGGGAGGATGTGATCTCCAGTGCAGGGCACCAAAGTCTCCCAAGGCCCAGAGCTCATGGGGACATCACCTGGCCTTAGAAGAACAGGTCCCAAAATGACCCAACTAACAATCAGCAGCACCTTTATGCTTGCTTCTCCCAAAACAATGATTTCAGCTTCTCCCATCAGCACCCACCACATGCCTTGCCCCAAGAGTTTCTTCACACATCTTCTTCAGCTTTGCTGAGCAGAAATGGCATTTGTCATGGCAATTGCCGACTCCAGAATGGAAAAATCAAATACCACACAATACAAATGCATTAAAGAAAGTGAGAAACCTGAAGGCTTTCTCCCCTGGAAGGGCCATTCTGTGCTGGAGCTGTTAATCAGTTAAGGACAGGTTATGTGAGAACAGAGATAGAACTGGATGTGGATGTGAGGGCAAGGAACCTAATTAAATACATCCATTCTCTCTCAACAAAGGAAAAAGCCAACTAGGCAATATTTGCAATATTTTAAACACAGGGGGTTGAAATGGCACAAGAAAAGAATCATATTTACGAGAAACTAAGGTACCCAGAGTGGCAGGTGTGCTTCCTTTTATTCCTTGAAAAGGACTTTTTCAGCACTGAGTAAATCTCTCTATGCCTCTCGCACCTCTCACTCCTTGTCTTATTTAGGTAATAATTCTCAGACATGTTTATGCTACACACCTCCAGAACAAGAGCTGCCACTTTAAGTTTCAGCAACACCTCACACAACTTGGTTGTGATCTCAGTAAATTAATCTAGGCAATCTACTCAAAATTTAAATAATTTTTTCCAAAAGGGCACAAACTTGCCTCCTAAATCCGTATTTAGTCATGAAAATGTTTCTACAGAAGGCCAGAACAGACTACTTGTTCCCTACAGACATCTCATCCTCATCAATCCCAGTATCCTGTATTGTGGACCCTCTCCTAATGTAAACGTTCCACTGCAATGTCTTAAACCAAAATCAAACAACAAATACTTCTACCTTCTGAATACTAAGGCATGTATCACAAGAGAACAAAGTAGCACCTGTGTGATTTTGGAAGTCTCTGCCAAAACCAAGCCACAGTCAGGTAAGCCTTTGGAAGTGCTGGTCTTTTCACATGCCCTGTACTGAATCCACTGGTGTAGAATTCTGATCCCAGATTAGTTACCTGCATTTTGGTCATTAAAAAAAAAATCCCCAAAAAAACCAAAAATAAACCACCAAAGATTTCTTAAAAAAAGGAAACAGCCCGTAAGGCAAATCTCTGAATGCAGAGCAGAGAGGAGAATAGCCACTGCCTTACAATGCCCAACTGTTTCACAGGTGATCATTATCACATTCCATTGTGGGCACAAGGGTGAGATGCCAGAACACTGACACCACTTCACCACTTGAAACCCGATACTCAGGAGTGCTCTAGAAGCTCTCCAGTGCTTCATTGTAAAAGATACTGAATAAAATAAAAAGAGATATACAACTATTGCTTAGTTCAGAAGCCTCGTTAAACCCTTCCCCACCAAAATTATCCCCTCTCCTTCACTTTAACAGTAGTCACCCTGATAAAAGTTCTGTAAGGTCGTGATTCTTAGACAACGAGATTAAGATCGTTATAATAAAAAATTAGCAACTGCGCAGATAATCTGTAAGGAATTTATGTTTGTCATTTCAAAATAAAAAAGCAGATCCACTACAACAATAAACAAGTGTATTTGAAATAAGACTTTTCAGACAGAAAGGTAACACAGAAAACATCTGAGCAGTCACAGCCTCACCATGATGGCCCTAATCATGAACTAACTACTAATAAAAGAAGGCAAGTACTGGTCGCATGAGAGACTTAATCCTTACTCACATGCAAAATTTTTAAATTAAAGATATATTAAAACACTTGTGCAATGTGTGATGTACTGGGAAGACTTCACCTGAAACATCTCATCTCATTCTTGCCACCTCTGTTCAAGAAGGAAGAATTCAGACTAGAAATGGTACAGAAAATTACCTTGGAAATGAGGAGAAAGTCTTTTGAGAGAAAACTCTTAGAATTATGTTTATCTGAACTTCATAGTAAGAGGTTCTTTGCCCAGAACACTGAGGAGGAGGAGCAGAGTAGCCAGCAGACATGCTGGCAACATCCCCTCAAAAGCACATGAACAGGCTGTGAGAGTCAGAGCAGATGAAGCTGGAGGAGAATCAGGGGCATCTTTCCACCAAGAATGAGAGATTGCAAGCCAAGTGCTTTCAGATTTTATAGCCATGGAAACGGTGAAATTGTTACATTAATAAGAATACTGTAACAGTAAATCTGACATTGATTAAAACAATAAACCCTCATTCTCACATGCTATTAAATATCATTTGCATCTATCCCTATGTGGGATGAGTGCAGAGCAAGACTTTGCAAAAAACCACATACACCAGGGAGTAAAAGAAATAGTAAGGCTTTTAGAAAAGTGTATGGAATTTTTAATCATTCCTCAGTGTCCTATAAAGGAAAGAACTAAATAAACCAAGATCAAGCTGCAATCCCAAAATGCATCCTGTACCAGAACAGGAATGCTTTTTGAAGGATCACCTACCTCAAATCCCTTTCCAGTCTGTTTACTGCCATAAACCCAGAACAGAATTAAATGAGGTTCAAACCTCTACACCTGAATTCTAAATTAAGACAAACATATTTATCTGGAATATTTCAGAAAGCCTAAACCAAGCAACATACAGCATCTACATATATTTTTAGATTTGCATTTCTGAAACTCCTTATATAAGGATTTTTAAAATGAGATCTGCAGTGAAATGTCGCATGCATAGTTTGTAACAAAGCAGTTATAATACGGTGTTTATTTATCTTGAGATATAAACATCTGAATATGCACATTAAGTCATTTTCATGTGATTGTTTTCTACAAACTTTGATTTCTGTAATGACATCAACTCCTTAAATAACTAATACAATTTAAGATATTTAGATTTTTATAATATTTAAATA
Organism: Anomalospiza imberbis; assembly: GCF_031753505.1. Classification (NCBI taxonomy): domain Eukaryota; kingdom Metazoa; phylum Chordata; class Aves; order Passeriformes; family Viduidae; genus Anomalospiza; species Anomalospiza imberbis. The sequence goes on along the minus strand of NC_089686.1, from coordinate 52,134,521 downwards.
TCTATGCATTGTACAGAAAAAAATACACACTGTGCTGGTTGTCCCTAGTGCTGGTTGTCCCTAGCACGTGTATGCACACACAGAGTACTTGTATCTGGGAATTTAATTGTGTGATACAAGTGCTGTCATAAATGATCCAAGTCACTGCTAGAAGGTGTGTGGGGGCTTCCCTCTTTGAAAGAGAGCCTGTTTCACTCCCTGCTATGGTGATTAGAAGCACCCTGCTGTATTTTGATTTCTTTACAGACAATTCTCATATGCCCACACTGTCCTTTTTTTTTTTCCTGGTTAGGAGTGCCAAAAAAACAGATTTTTCTCTATCATGGTCAATCCAAAAGCCCTTTTTTCCTTTGCACTGATCTTTTGTAAATGGTACCACAATTGTGTATAAGATTCTGGGTAAGGTTTCCCCTGTCTCCTCATAGTTGCACTGCTTTCACACCTCCTTAGCTCTGTTGACACCTGTCAGGAACAGGTCCGGCATTTGCAGAGCCTTATGATGCTGCAGGTCACAGTTGTGCTGTCCTTTCCTGACTGATCCTCGGAAAAAGAGGTGTGTGCTCTTGCAACAACACACTGTCTGCTCACAGGCTTCTGTGTCAAAAGAACATTTCCTTAGCTGTGTGATTAAACAGAAATGTGGAGAATGTATGATTACATGCAACAGCCTTTTTCAGACATAGCCTAACCGATCAAACACTGAAATATACTTTGCTATTTATTTTAATCTTGTAGAGTGCCAGCAACTAAGCCTTCGATCTAGATATCTAACAGTTCCACGCTTTTTGGCTTGGAAAAGCTGGGTAACAGGCTGTGATTCAATTCCAACACCAAGTCAATAGTCAGCTGCAAGATAATGCTATGATCATTCCAATAAACTGCTTATAAGCACTAATAGAGATGGCAAAAGCTTAGGGAACTGCAGGAATTCTTTCCCTTACTTAATGAAAAGTATTGCTAAGTCAGCTAGCAAAAATAGGCCTATCAAATCATAACTTTGCAAATCTCTTATCAGCCCAGTCAATTCTTCTTTCTCAGTTTTTAAGATAAGCACTTGAAAATCTCTTCCAGAATGAAGTGTTTCTTCCAAATAAGTATGTCCCCTTTGCTGTATGCTCCACATCAGCCCAGAAGGCACATAGAGATAAGAGCATTAAAGGGAAATGTTTAATAGAAGTCATATGTAAACCAGGAGTGAAATTTTACACATAGAGATAAACCTTTTAACACTCTCTTCACAGAGAAAATTTTGAATTAGTTCACTATTTTACAAGAATAACTTTTTTCCCCATTTTTTTTTTTTGCATGAACATGTTTTAAAAATGCAGTGGTTTACACAGCTTTGGGCCTGTTAACTTGTGCAAACCTCAGGTGTTGATCCAGCTGGCACCACTCACCCCTGGCACATGCTCGGGGTGGTGCAAAGCAGGAGTTATTCCTTCTTCCCCAGCCCATATGGACATAGTCCATCTCCTCCTGCACCTCCTGACCTTCTGCAGGAGCGATTTTCCTGCTCCTTGCATCTCAGGGTCTCCCCTATGGAGCAAGGGCAAGGACAGGAACACTAAGGGGCATCCACACCCAGAGCCTGTCTGCTGCTGTAGAAATGAGAATTTAGTCCTGCTCAAAGGTTACAGCACAAACACAAAGTGCTCATGCAAACACGTGCACCTTTCTTTTCTCTCATGTTATTCAAGTTTTAAAATCGAAGCAGAAAATAATAATGGGGAGAGAAAAGTCATTAAAGAATTACATCTGCTTAATAGTAAGTACCATTCAAATTTTTTAAACTGAAAACAGAAAGAATAAAGGTGACAGTTGTTATATGTAACAGGTATAATTCGCGCCATTTTCTTGCATTATATATATATAATGTTAAATAGTTGTTAGGATGTACCTCTTGGCATTAGAAGCCCCCCCACCTTCTCAGGCAAAACTAAGTGTTGAAACCTGATTTACAAGCAAGGAGATGTGGCTCGCCAGGAGATGGGCCTTATCTGAGGCGATATGGAGACACCCAGGCGCTGATCATCCCGTGAACGACACGAGATGGACATCAGGAACATCCCCCGGGCTGATACATGTGAATACTCTGTGAATACTAAATTTCATCAAGAGTTTCCAGGACACCAGACTTTGAATTTCTCTACCTTGTCACCGAGAAGGAAATCTCATCAACTTATGGGACTTTGAATGAAACAAAGGACTGAATGCCGAAATCCTGGCCTCAGGCAAAATTTTCCCTATAAAAATCGCTTGTACCAGCATGGTGGTGTGGAGGCATAGAGTGAAACCTCTGCTGAGGCTGATCTCTGTGTCTTGCACCCAGCGCCGATCCCGGGCTCGGCACTGTCCTTTTCCGTGTGGCTGGCTAAGTTAGATCTCTATTGCTAAAATAAATTCTTCTTATTTTTTTAAATTTGGCTGGATCATTTTTCATGTATAACACAGTGAAAGCTGAGCAGCCTTCAGTTTTCTCCAGCTCTGTATAATCCATAAGTCTGACCTCAAATGAGAAGGCAAAAGCTACAAAAGTTACAAATAAGCTACATTAAATAAAAACCTAAAAAGCTCAAATTTTTGTGCATCTAAAACCGTGGTTTTGAAACACTATTATGGTACATTTCACAATAGAATACTACAGCCTCTGCTGACATTACTGTGGCTCTTCAGTCAAGTTTCTTTTACTCCATTCAAAGAAAAAAATCTTTCAATACAGGCTTATCCTGGGGTCATTTATTACACCATGTCAGACACAGAATGTTTCATCTTGAGAACACATACATAGGGTTTTCATTCATTAGTTTCTTATGGGCTCAAAACACCAAACAAACACAAAAAAAAAGCCCCAAACACCAAAAAAAAAAACAAAAACAAACAAACAAACAAAAAAAAAACCCAAAAAAACCACTCTAACACAAACCCACCAAATCACAAAAGAACACCCACCCTGGAAAGGTTATCTACTGCCAGTAACATACTGACAGGTTAGTTTAAAAGGCTGCAACATTCTCATATTTGTATACGTTGTATACACACACTACAAGGCTGGGGGCTTGTAGGATATGTATAAGATAATTTGAACTTGGCAGAAAGAAACAGGATCACATGCTTTTTACAACCCCTTGTGAATTCTCAAAGCCATAAAACAGCGTGTGGGAAAGATCCTTGTTTTGATTACATTAGAAAAAGGTGCTTGCATTAAGGTGTGAAGCTGACTCAGAACAGTAAAACAAAAAGAGTGAGGAAGGTGTTGCAGTCTACCCTGAAATATTGTTAGTCTCAAATGTAAAATGAAAATAAAATCAAAATTAAACATTTGTTTTTAGAAACCCAGGAATAAGGAACTCTGAGGTCAAAATAATTTTGTTTATCAGCTGCGCACAAGTCACTCAGCACAAATAGGAGCAAGCTACACAATTAATTCTTTTTCTCCCATGAGTTGTCAATACCTTAGCAAGTGGACATAGTCTATTCAGTAAGAAAATTATCTTGGTTACTGTCTGGCCACTCCTCTGAATGTCCAGTAATAACATCAACATGCTCCAGAGAGACTGGCAAGAAACCTGACATGATTGACCAGGAAACCTACCAACGATTAAAGCAACCTTGTATTTTGCAGCTAATTCAAGATGACAAGATGGCAGCTGAATGGATTGTATAGTGTGTGACAAAAATTAGGCCACCATCCCCCAAAATTATTCAAGGACAACATTATGAAAAAGGAGTTACAAACGCAAAGTTTCAGCAAGAGTTAAATACTTAGTCCACATTGCACCTTTATGGCAACATCACAATTTTACGACCTTCTTATGGCAACATCACAATTTTTACGACCTTATTTGAATAGGTCTTGCAGGATCAGATATTCGGAGATTCTATGATAACAGCAGGCAGATAGATTTATCCCTGGCTGCCTGAAAAGCCCTTTATTACAAATCTGAAAAAAACCTTAAGCTTCCACACTCTGAATCTTACAATTTCAACCACCAAGTGATTTCTGCCATCACCACCCAAAACTCTCAGCAGAATGTATCTGACTTTTGTTGGCATAGCAGCCATAATCAGCTCACCCTAAGCAATGACTGGCAAGCATTTTCTCATTCTTTTTTCCACAGAAACCTCAGTAGACCAAAGGAAGGAGAAGGAGGAGAGAAAGTAGAAAGGCAAGGTCTGAGGTATTTACTTTGACACTCACTTAGCTGAGGATTATTTTATATATATATATATATACACATAATGTACATATAAAAGATAGATATATATATAATTAAATAAATAATATGTAATTAATCCCCAAATAAATAATATATAATATTTTTATATATAATTTATATACATATAATCCTCAGCTAAGTGAGTGTCAAGTATAATAATAGATATAATATCTATATAAAAGTTATAAAACTAACATATTATTATAAATGTTATATAGTATTATAAATTATATTATTAGAAATTATTTATATAATTCATACAGAATTATTAATTATATATATATATAATAAACAGTAATAAATAAATAAATACAAACACACACACACACACACACACATATATATATATATTAAAGCTGTCTTTCCTTCATCCACTTTATCAAGACAGACCAGCCAAGGCCTCTGGAAGAGTTCTGCACAAAGCTGAGCCAGAACCCTGCCAGGCCCCCAGAGCCAGCACCCAGCAAAGCACTCCAGGCAGGGGGCGGTCCCACAAAGTAAACCTCCGTAATTCCCGAATTACAGGGGCAATAAATGTCTGCTGCTTGACAGGGAATGTGGGTCACGAGCAGGGGATGGAGTAAAGGATTTTATCTTTTCTCCTCCTGCCCAAGGAATGGGTAAATCCAGTACTTCCACTCTGAGCATTACCCGGATTTTGTTGGAGACCAAGTATTTGATTTCTCACACCTCCTCTTCTCTGCTTGAATTCATAGCTCAGTCCTCGCTGGTGCTGCTTGCGCAGCCCACTGGGGGCGGGTTTAAAGGCCAATGTATATGCAAAGACTTTGCAATACACCTGTGTACATAAGCTCTTTCTGCTTCCTAAAGGACTCATTGCATATGAAAAGCGGGAGAAATTACTCACTTTAACCTCTCTCCCAAAATACCTGGCTTCAGCTGGAACCAGGCTCCGGCAACAAAGCCGCCAACTTCCACTGTCAACTGGCAAATTCATTATTCCAGGGGCTACTCATGCGTGAAATATCCAAAACTATCTGATCCCACGCGAAGGGCTGCTGCTGTATCGAGAGCTGAATACTCCTTCTCTAACACGTGTTTATCACCTCATTCCTCTCGAGGAAAGTATGTAAAAACAGAGATTGTTACACTACCAGCAGCGCTATAAATTTCTTTGACTGCAGAGCCTGATAGGAAGAGGTGCTGGGAACCTTTAACTCCCACATGGACTTCAACAGAGTTTTCACACATAAAGGCTAAAGGATTAGACCTGTAGCAAATCCTGCGGCTTTATTATAAATTTCTCAGGAGAATAAACCTTTCCTCTAAAAATTGCATAGAAATGTAATTTTCTTTGTTTAAATAATCTGCCAGACAGACAAAGAAAACACATTTAAAGCTATCTTAGCCACTGTCTTGAGATTCTTTACATTAAATAGCTTTAAAAAAAAGCTGCTCATCTCTAAGTTTTGATCAGAGTTTATATCTTGGTGCGGACAGGCAGATATGTGGGTTTTCTGAGCTGATTTATGCTGCAGGAATGGAGCAACCACACACTTTACACTTACAATGTGCAGTGGGGTATTTTTACTTTTCAGGAAAGGAGAAGAAAGAAAAGGGGATGGGGAGAAAGGGGAGGGGGAATTTTAAAACAAAAACTATTGAGCAAACAAAACTCCAAATGCTCCCAGGCGACAAAATTATTCCAGCAAAACTGAAGAGAGAAAATTGCTTCCAAGAAGAAGAAAACAATAAGAAAGTAAATAAATGAAGATGAGGGAAGAGGGCTACACACATAACTGATGCTTCGGTTCTTAGTTTTAAACGAGCTTAACTACACAGATGAAACAGCAAGCAGACCTAAACAAACCCAAAATATGAATTAATAAGTAACAAATCCGGCTGCGACTCCATAGGAAAAGAGCATCCGTTTGGAGAGCACTTCGGTCCAGCACCAGCCCTCCAACCACAGGTACCCCTGCTCGCTAACGAGAACCGTGCAAGGGGAATTTCCCCTCGATCAGCGGCAGTCCCGGGATGTTCCCGAGGTCCTTACCAGCTTCATGGTACTGTTGTTCTGCTCCCAGCGCCACAGCATCACGCTCATGGTCCGGCCGGCACCTGCCGCGCCCCGGGGCTGCCCGCGAGTGTCCCCGGGCGCGGCTGGCGGGGTCGGGCCCGGCCATGCCGGGGACACTCAGGGCCGGGCGGTCCCTCTGCGCCGGGGGAGGATCCTCGCACCCCTCGGGGCGGGGGTGACCCCCGGCCGGCCCGGACCGGGGAGGGGTTTAGCACAGAGGCGGGGAACTCGGGGGAAGCTGAGCTCAGAAACAGTGGAAAACAGATTAACCGAGCGCCAAGCCGCGTTTTAGCGAGATGCTTAAGGGTACCGGGCGCATTTTAAAGCAAAACTGCGAATTATAGGGGTTTCTCCCCATTTTGACAGCCTGACTCTGTTAAAAGCACAGGTAGTGAAGCTGTCGTGTTGTATCCACATTTGGCCCGAGCTGCTTCCACTCAAAACTGGATTTATACTTAAGTCTGCTAGGGTGGGAAAGGACCAGGCTTGCCCTGAGTGAAAGGGAAGAATATTCTGCCTTTAAAATTATTCAACACGTGGAGCATCGCAGATCGTCTTCAGGAACATAAACAAGTGAATAGGGAAGAGTGTTTAGAATAATTGGTGTATCAGAGCTTGCCATATAATATTTGAGATACAGCTATTGAAGATCTTTGTAAATGCCAGGCTATTCCATAGGTGCTCTCCTGCACCCCTCTGAAACAGCTCCCCTGTCCCCCTGGAGCACCTTGCCCAGCAAGCAGCCCAGACAAGATACTCAGCTGTGGGAGGATTCATGCCTGCTCTTGCCCAAGGTCCTGTGAAATCACCATTAAATCAATGGGAACCACACTCCTCACCCTTCTGCTCTACAGAAGGTGCTACACCTGATAAAGGCCAGGGAAATATGGGAAATTAAAACACCTCTGAAGGAATTCCCCAGGCCACCCTTTTTGCACCCTCTCTCCAAATACAAGTTTTGATTCGCATAAAAGGAACTTTGCTGGCTGCAGGACGGGAGACAAGAAATGGCCACAGGTATAACCCATAGCTAATGGATCCAGAGCCCACGAGCATTTAAATGTCATTTTCTAATTGTTAAATCATTTAATAATCCAGTAAAAAGATATTAAAACATTAAAAAAATTTAAAAGGGACCAAATTGTACTCAAAGTGATCACTTTCTTATCTGAAAATTCCCCTTTTGTATGATTTTACTGGCAAGGCTGCTTCATGTATCCACTTGGTATGTTGCTGAAGAAATACAATAAATCAGTAAATTGGCATTTGAAATTCTGTAAATATCCTTTTCCATAAGAAAAAACACACACACCTTCTTACTGAAGTATTTTCCTTAACAGTTATCCTTTTCCATAAGAAAAAACACACACACCTTCTTACTGAAGTATTTTCCTTAACAGTTATGCTTCCACAACTTAAAGATTTAATTTTTTCAGTCTGTAATTGCTCTTTTATTCTAGTTTATTATTTTAAGTGATAACGAAGAAGGAATAATTATTCAAATAAACAATCATATATTCCTGCACTGTAAACATAATTGCCCTACCAAGTCTGGTAGCTTGAATAGCTATGTACAGAGAAAGAGCTGCATGTTGAAAGCACTCAAAGACTTTATGCATACAGGTTACCTTTGAACCATAGAAGTAAAATCTGAATCCTCTTCTGAGAATAAAGAACTCTTGTTCTTTCCCTTCAGGCCAATGTGGACCAAAGCCCTAGCACAGCCAAATCTCCCCAGCCAGCCCTCTATGTAAGCAAGTACCCTGCTGAAAGGTCATTCCTACAACACTCAGAAGAGGAGAAGGTCACAGCCCATTCCAGGGTTTGAACATAAGATGTATGGTTTTCAGGAGGGTCACAAGCTGAGACAAAAACCTGCTGACAGACTCATGAATGAGGGAATGAATGTATGCCCTGGGAGGGAGAAGCCTGGGTGTGATGCCAGAAGGATTTTCTAAGTGCATCTCACAGCACCTTGGAGGAGCTGCCAGTGCCTGTGGCTTGCGCTCCACGCTGAGCTTCAGTTTGTCCCTTCCCTGCTGCTGGTCCAGAGGGAGCATGGCCAGGGCTTCCCATCAACCTGCTGGCATCTGCCTGAATATCATGACATGATGGTGTTCTGCTTCCAAAAAACACACCAGCTTCAGGCAAAAAACCAAGGGAACTGAGACAAGTGGAGCTTTACACTTGTAGGATTACTGCCTGTACAAAGGGCCAAGACAACCCACAGCACAAGCAGCGTTGCCTCAGACACTTCCTAAGCCTCTTAAAAGTTGTTGATGATCTGCTCTGCCAGTTTGAAAGGCCAAATACTTTCAACACTCAACCTGGTGCCAAAATCAGGAACTGAAAGAAACAAAGGAGAGGCCTCAGAAAACGGCAGATTTTTGTCTACCATCACAAGGAAAAACTCCATTTCTGGGACCCAAGGAACAGAGTAGAGCCAAACTGCCCCAGCTAAAAAAAGCAGATTAAAAGACCAGATATGGATGGAAGGACTCTCCAGCCAGCCAGTCTTGTTTCTTTGAACAGAGTTTGCTGTCTGTTTTTACATTAACTGAAGTGTGGCTCATGCTTGAGTATATTCTCATTTTATCCCTGTTTGAGCCAGCTGAGCATACTGAATGTGGACAGAGACACCCACATGTAATCAGCCAGAAATACTAATAAAGCAAAGCTCCTGAGGTTAAAGTATAAGCTCTGTGCCTCCCAATCACTTTTTAAGCTAATTAATATCCTTAACTAAATCTGTGTTGTTTTTAGATACTTTTATTTAATGGATTTTCCCAAGCCAGCCTTGATTTGGGATGAAGATCCCTCACTGATAGTGTTGCCACATGTAACTGGAATTTATTTCTTCCATTAAAACGTAAGACTTTGGAGCTGCCTTTCATCCTCCTATGTCCCTTCTAGGCTCCCACAACACAGTGAAAGAGATAAGGTTAGAACTGAAGCTGCTAAAATCCATACATGACCTCTTGCCCCCTGGCAGAATCACGGCAGGAGTTCCTCCCCAGTTGCAGTGCCCCAGCTTTGCTGACGGATCCAGGAGATGCCTTTTCCATACAATGCCCAATTTCAAAAGAGAACCAGATATTTGCTTCTATTTAAATCCTTTAAAACCATAAAGCATCCAAGCTCTCTAAGCCTTTATTATGATCTTCAGCAACACATACATGATGACATGGGGTCAATATTAAGTTGAACCTTTAGGAAAGGACATAATTTACAGCCCTAATGGGCATCTAAACTTCCCTATTAAAGTGCTGAACAATACACTTGTTATTCACCAGCAAGCCTTCAATGACACAGAAATATGTGTCCCCAGCAAACCTCATGCTCTAATGAGACATCATTCCAGTTTCCAATGCTTTCCAAATAAAACTGCTGGCAAAACAGGAGGAAACAGGTGTTGGAGACATTATGAATGAACTCGGTGCACACAGACATTGTCCCTGCAACGTTTACTATAAAGAAAGCTTGGGGAAATCCGTTCAGTAATAATTAATTGTTTGCCTATGAAAAATATGTGTGCTAACAACTTGCTCTGCAGTCATTAAACAAAGCCACACTCCTGTACTTACCCATTACTTTTGCTTTTTAAAAACATCAACATTTTGCTGGGGTTTTTTTTTTTTTTTTTTAAATCTGGAAAAGAAAGCATATTAGAGAGTTTTATTACTGCATTTCAAAGCATTTTCGTCAAAAAGACTACAATCTTCTGTTCACTGAAAGCTAGGGTTTTGTTTTTTACTATATAACATATGTCTTCCTTTCATGCATTACAGAATGGAAATATCTACAAATTATAATCTTGAAAGCATCCTAGAAATCTTGAAGCTGTCAGTAACAGTATTTTGCTAAGCATGACGTAGGAAAGAACAGCAGCCTATAGCTCATGGAATCATAACAGATGCTCAACCATTTTCATTCCAAAGAAAGCTCTCAAAATGGTGTTGAGCAGGAGCCTCTGAATTCAACATTTTCTAAACCAGCAGAAGAGATGCCTTGCACTGAGTAGCACCATTAGAAGACCCAAAGAAGGAGCTGCCCACATGGTTACTCTTGATTTTCAGCAGTTGTTGGGAGGTTCTGGAGGACATAGAGACAGCTGGGTACCAGATCAAAGAGAATGAGATGGCCTTGATAGTCACAACCTCCCACCAGTCCCAGACAAGAGTACAAAAAGAGACAAAAACTCAATTAATCAACAGCCGAAGCAGACAGTATTATTACTGGCAAATGAGCATCCTTTCTCTGGAAAACATATCTTGTTAAACTGGTATTTTCTGCTGAGTTCACTGGAGCTTACAAAAGTGATACCACAGATGTGATCCTGTGAGGAGGCTCTTGCCTCATTTTCACCTGGCATGGTGAAAACCAGAATAATAACAAATCAACCCAGCAAACATCTGGTGGACTGAAAAGGAGTTAACTGGTTTAAAAATATTCTATGTGAGAGATTATCTTTACGAAAATAAGCAGCGTGACTGTGTTTCACAGGAATCATTTTCAACCCTATTTTTCTGAGCAAGCTCTAGAAGGGGCTACGAAATTTGTTGTTGGCACATCAGTAATGGAAGAAGTACGTGGTAAAAAAAAGAGGAAGATCAAAGCAAAAGAATCTCATCTATACTGACTAGAGCCATGAAAAGGTGTTAACACAGCAAATGCAATCTTGTAAAGAGGTAAACCTAAGAATGTCACACAGCAAATGACTCTCCACGAGTTCAGTGCACCTGGAGAGAGCATCACAGCTGTGATGTGCCATCAGGATGCCGGGTTTGTGCTCTGGTGTAGGGGTGATGCAATACTTACACATAAGAACAGGGGGTTATCAAACAGGAACAGGCTTTATCACCTGCTGGGTTTAATGCTGGTTGTGTAAAACAGATCAACAGGTTGAACCCTTGGAGAGGCTTCAGAGAGGAGCGGCAAGAATGACTTAAGGACTGAAAAATGCGGATCATAAGATCCAAACAGCTCCTTTTCATTTGTCAGAGAAGAGTAAGGGCAAATATGAGATCATAACATGAACTAATTAAAAAAAAAATGAACGCAAGTCAGCAGAAGTCATATGGACTGTTTTATGGAGGAAGTCAGAGTGAATTACCACATTTATTGCTGTCTTATTTATCATCAAAGGTTATTTCTAAGTTCCCCATTAAAGTGTATCAGTCAGCCACAGATCTGTTCCTGCCGACCTCGAATCTTTACTATCACCTGACTCCTGCCAGCAACCCAATGTAACATACAGGAGCCTTCAAGGATTCCAAGGAATATACAAGTAATGGAAACATTCCTGTGCTCCATCCCAAATTCCAGTCTGCTGGTATTCAGCAACTCATCAGTGCACCAAGAAACACCTGGGTGTCCTAGGGTGATTTTATGATGCTTGTATGCCCAAATGTCTATTCTGTTTATCCTGGATATTATATTCTGTGCCTTCAAGACTGGTTCTGGGAATGAAGGCAGGGAGAAGACGAAGCACAGAGTTTGTCACCAGAGACTGCACTCACTCCTCTAAAAGCAACACTCCTCCACATTCTGCACTGGACTGTGTTGTCTGGGCACGGATGGAGCAGAAAAGGGCCCTCCTTTGCTTTTTAGTTAGTTTAGCTAGCTGAGGCAAAGAAGTTTCACCTGGACTGGCTTTTTTTCTTTCTCTTTTCTTGGAACTGTTGGAACCTGCTCTGGACCGGGACCCGGGGAGCAGCGAGAGCTTTCACTTTGTGACCTTCTCTGGGCAGCAGCCTTTCCCAGTGCTGGAGGGACTGATAACAGAGCGACCAGCCACAGGAGAGACTTTCTGAATTTGTCATCTCTTCAGAGCAGCAAATGAGCTTTATCATCTGGTATTGTTCATTTTTTGTGCTGGGGAGTGCTTTGCCTGTTAAATCAACAGGTTTTTTCCACTTCTCTCCAAGGACATTTTTCCCGAACCGGTTGCGGGGAGGGGCCATGTGGGTTGGCTTCCTTGGGGGGGCCCTCCTTTTGGAGGTTTTCTCCCAAATTTGCTCTAAACCAGGACAGAGGGATTTTTAAAAATATATTAAATTCTTTATTCAGAGCACAATGTTTTGGGGAAAAAAGCTGCTAAATAAAGTAACAAAAATACCAATACACTGAATATGGACTGGTTAAGCAATGCTGACAATATTAACAAGGCCCCTCAGATGATGACGAGCAGTAAATTCTCGCTTTGGTCTGAGGGATACAAGTGCTCAAATCGTCACTTCCAACCACTCTGGTCCCATAGTCCAAAGGTCTGAAAAGGGCAGTAATCTAGGGATTATTTTTGCCAATAAACCTATGGGTCCTCCTCCAAAAGTCGTAGGGCAGTGTTGTCTTTGGATTGGAGCATAATCCCAGCCCACACTTTCAGCTCTATGACCTGCCTTTCCCAGTTTCCCAACATGTAAAAAATAATAGTATGATATAATAAAATAATAGTATGATAAATAATTTTGATATCAAACAACAACAGATTGACTTACTACATTTGAGACTAATTCTTGAGTCATATTATTTTAATAGGCAGACTAAAATACAGACAGGAAAATGTTATTTGCTCTGTTTCTGCTGAGTCTTTGCCAACTACCCTGAACAGCAAGAATTTAAAATTAACTAAGCAATTCTACTTAAGCAGATGCAGAATAGTACAAAAAAAGTGATTCAATTAGTCTGTAGGCAAAGCTGCTCAGTGCTAACAAAGGATCACACACCATAGCTTCTGAAACCTGTCCCACAAAAGAACACATACCAAGATTTAATTAAAAAATAGCTGTTACTTATAGCCTTTATCAGCCCCCTGAAACACTTGATAACAACTGGTATCCACCAGATCCTTTTGCCAAACTCTTTATACTTCACTTTTAAATGAAGAGGTTGCTAATTCAAGAGCACAAAATTCTGTGACCTAAAGAGTCTATGTGGCAGATTTGAGCTGAAATTTATATTATGAAATTTGTATGCATACAAATACAGAAGTACTGAAATATATAATGACTTTATTAGGGGTGCATTTATTAAGAGTGGCCTTCCAGTACCTGAAGTGATGCTAAAAGACAGATGGAAAGAGACTTTTTACATGACACAGGGGAATGACTTCAAACTGCGAATAGGTTTAAAATGGAAGAAATTCCTTACTGTGAGGGTGGTGAGACCCTAGCAGAGGTTGCCCAAAGAAGCTGTGGCTGCCCCATCCCTGAAAGTGTCCAAGGCCAGGTTGGGTGGGGCTCTGAGCAATCTGGTCTTGTGAAATGTGTCCCTGCCCAGGGCAGAGGGGGTTGGAAGAATCTGATCTTTAAGGTCCCTTCCAACCCAAGCCATCCTATGGCTCTATTTAGAGTTGAATCCATCAAGCATTTTGCCTGTAAAAGCTGCAAGTTATTAACCTATTATTGGTGGAAGTGCCATAATCAGGTCTTCCACACTAATTTGATTTCAAAGATGTATTTCCAGTGTCCACAGAAGGTTCTGGATGCTGCTGTTCTCCTCACACTTAGGTTTCCAGTACTGGCTTCTGAACCTGCATCTTCATTTCTAAACAAGTAAATACAATGCCCAGATTGTTCTGAGTTTGTTAAAAATGGCATGGAACAATGCTAACGGATTAATAAGGGCCATGCCATTAGTTTCTGGTTGTTTATTAAAGCACCAGCTTTGAAAGCTTCCATGCTTTGCTCATGGCATGGCTCTGAGTCAGAGGCTGATTTCACCATGGGCAGTCCTGCACAGCTCCCCTTGCTGTTCCTGCTGAACCCAGAGACAGGAGGGAGCTGCTGCCAGCCCCACAGAACCACCTTCTGTGTGCCCCCCTCTCCAGCCCCTAAGGCACAGGTGACTTCAGGGATGCACCATTCCCCCTTCAGTCATCAGCCATAATCAGCTCCCTGAAGGCAGCAATCTGGAGATATAAACATAGGTTATGAAATGCAGTCTAGTATTTTCATGATAAATGCTTCTTACTCTGGAAGAGCTGGTCAAAGACCAGCACCACTGGGGACAGCAGAGCTGGGGTAGATCTCATCTCTTCCCCAAAACAGCAAGTGACATGATGAAGAAAAGCTCTTAGCAGGCTTGTAACTAGAGCAAGGCACATTGCCAGCTGTTGCACAGCAACAGCTGGTTTTGAAAGCCCACACATTATAAATTAATGAGCACGTGGAAACAGAGGAAAATCCCAGCTAGGGATGCCCAAGTACCGACATAGGATGCCCAACAAGACTCTCCTCTCTCTGCTCAATAAATTCACATTTGATTCAGCAGCCCAACCAAAATTGATTTTTAGTTCCCATAAGAGTTCTATACCCTCAGTGAACCTTCTACTTGAGCTAAGAAATTAAACTATAGTGAGAAACTGAGAAACACTTTGTTGTCTTTTGGGGCTTTTTGTTGTTGTTTTTAATACAGGGGACACTTGTGAAAAACTCAATTAATTTATATGATCATACACAGCAAAAAGTAATTCTTCAACTGCATCCTCAGAGTCTGCTGAGTTGAATGCACCAATTCTTCAATTTTTTGCAGAATAATACTCATTGTGCATGTCATGGGGGAATGACAGGCTGCAGCCAGAGCAGCACTAATTTGAAATTACAAAACAAAGATACAAGGAATTAAATACTTAGAGCCTTAATGACAGAGTATAATGCATGTCTCCATTGATAATCTCTTGAACTCTGAAAATAAAAGCAGGGTAGAAATGTGCACACAAGTTGTTCAATAACTGAGAGTTTCAAAGTGTAGTGGAGCACATTGTGGTGCACCCTTCCATAGTATTCCAACATCTTAAAAGATCAGCCTTTTAGAGCAAAAGGTCTCCAATTGTCTGGGCTACTTCTGCTCCTTTGTACCTCCCTTCCAGCTGCTCTTCCCTCACCTCCTCTGCCAGCCTCCCCTTGGCTCACTGCACTTGTGGGCAGCTGGAACTTTTCTTGCTCTATTACTGTTTGATAATAGCACAAGTGACAAGAAGTAACTTACTTCATGTTTCTTCCTACTCTTCAAGATCATAAAAAAATTAATATATATCATCTATTAAGTCCATTGACTGGAAAACAATTTTTCCTAAATTTGCCTCCTTTTTTTCTTAGTTTTTATTTCAAAGATTATCCTTTCTGCTTGCTTTCAACTTTTCTTTCGGTTTTCATCCTACCACATCATCAGCCTTGTCAGTTAGGGGGGAAAAAATCGAGATCCATTCAAGCTCAAGAGTTTGCAGCAGTCTAAAAGTCAACTAAAGATATTACTTAGCTACTTTTTATCTACTTTCCCCTGTACTCTGAAACTGAGGACAGAAACAGAAATAATAATAACAAAAAAAAAAATGAAGATGCTGATATTTATCATGAAAGACTGCTCTAGTCTGTATCAAACATAAATGCAAATTCTAATTCACAGTGCTGGATACAAACAGCCAAATCTCAACATATTCCTGCTACTTTAAAAGAGAGAGCTTCCACTAAAGTGTAAACAAATGATGAGCTGCCTAAGATAGGGGTTCTGAAAACAAGTTTTATATAAGAAAAGCTTTTCTAGTCTCTGGAGTTGATATCCAATTAATGCTTCTGGTATTTTAAAGGCATTATCACTTGCTTGAAAACAAACATAAAAATAGTGCTAACAAAACTTAGTTGGTGTTTTTGATGGATTAGTAAAATAGCATAAAGCTATGAATATAGGTTTTTACTTTAATATTATTTTCTCACATATTATCATCATCAAGGATTACTCCCATGGCTTATTGGCACTGTTATTCTTCTGTATCTCAAAATATGAGACAAATAGAAAATATGAATAAATAAAAAGAAGCTACAGCATGCCCCACTGTAAACAACCAGAAGCATTTTGCTCAGTTCACCTTATATTGCACTAATGAACAGAGCACATCCTCACCTCATAAATGTCAAAAAGAGTTTTATTATCACTCAAATCACTCTAAGAATTGGAGTATGTTTTCATGATGGGGCAAAGAAGTGTGTGTTACTTTAATCTGCTCCCCAGATTGGCCCAATCTAGACTATGTTCTATAGCCCAGTCTGACTTGAACTAAATAATTAGCATTTACTAAGATAACTCAGTTATCAGCCTCAGTTTGAGATGTCTGCCTAAGAGCATACTATCAGCATTTTGACTGGGATTCACTTAAACTGTTAACAGGTTTTCAGTTATAAAGTTCTATTAGAATACCAGGCAATTTTCCTCCCTACTTGCACCATTTCCTATCAACTTGTGTGTCTAGCTTATATCTCAGTACTAAAAGTTATTGCTAGCCTGTTCTCAATGTACCTTAATATGATGACTAAAGAAAAAAAAATCCAATTAAGATTTATGGGATCTAACTCTTCTTTGCCTTTTAGTTTGACCATGTAATTTAGTATTTCATTTTAATATTCAACTCATGTAACTAGCAATTACATAAGCTGCAAGGTATAAAAGAATCAGACCTGTCTGATTACATGAAATTAAATATTTCTCATTTTTATTAAGCATTCTTTCACTGGTGTCAGGCCATACCCCAAAGAAGAGATTCTAATACTGCTTTGAAGCTATTTAGAGACTTTAAAATAGTATCAAACTATGCTCTGAATGTCCTAAAATGTGGTAGTTGTGAGCACAATGTTATTTTCAGAGGCAAGGAGCTTCTGAAAACAAGATTAGTTTCCAACCTCTAGTCTGGTTACACAGAGTTCAAATCACAGACCAAGAAAAAAAAAAAAAAGAAGACTCTGCTGCTACTGTTACAGCACTTCACTAGGGTGAGTAGGAAAAAATAAATAAACCTGAGAACAAGCTATTATTAGTTTTCCTCTGCAGATAAATATTATTAATGCTGCTTGGTTTACTCTCCAAGCACCTGGCCCAAAAGAAGCAGCATTGCACTGATCTGTGCCTTGGAAACTTCGAGGTTTGGTTCATCCAAGTCCCAAGAATGGGAAGGAGAAGAGGAGGGAAGAGAGCGAGGTAAAAAGAGACATCTGCCTGAGGATGCCTTCCAAAAATTGTGTTTCCTGTTCATATGGTTTGGGAATGCATTGTCTTTCTGTCACAGACACAGAGCATTCCTGGACAATAAAAAGTGGGGGAACTCTTTGGCTGAATTGAAGAGGGCAGGTTAGACTGCCTGAGCTGGGGATGACAGGCTTTGTCTCCATCCTAAACATTCAGTCAAATATTGTTCCCTTGTGTTAAGTGGGTTTAAATCTAAAGGGCAAGCCCAACAAAAGAGTCCTTAAATAAGTTCATTTCAGTCCACTTTTACCTGTCACTAAGAGCCAGCTCAGCTAAACCCCTCACCTTGCAGTATCCTCTGAGCACAGCACAACAGCACCAGCGTGACTCTTACTTGTGCCAGGGATGCCTGCACTCCACCTGAGAAGCCCCACACTCACCTGGGCAGTAAAACACACCTAAAACCCATCCTGAACCAGCTCCAGCAAGAACCTTCGTGTCACCACCTCTTACCGGCTGCTTCCAGGGGGAGCAGAACCTGGGATGGGATAAAGGAGACTAAGAAGGTTTTCCTTAAGAGGACTGGGAAGAACAATGATCGTTACACACCTTCTGATGTGCTGACAGAATCACAGAAAAGACTAGAAATGTTCAATTACAAAGTCTTTGCAAAAAAAAAAAAAAAAAAAAAAAAAAAAAAAAAAAAAAACCCCAAACCAAAACAAAAAATACTTCAAATTCAATATATTTCCTTTCATCCCTTTTCACTGCACATTACAACCAGGGATCACTGTAAGCTGCATTTGTGCCACTGTCATCTAATTATTTTCCAAATACTGTGAGCATTAAGCACATATGAACCAGAAAGAAAGAAAAAAACAAGCCATCACACATGAGAAATAACGTGTGGCTTCCATTTCAGGGAATATTAATAACTGAAATTGTTAACAAGTGACTGACAAAAGTTGTTCTGCTTCCTGCTGGTTTAACTGCTTCTAGGCAAAATTATGATTACTGCTAATAAGCCTAGAAATCTAATAAGCCTTAATAACAATACAAAACAGCAAGTCACAAAACAACTACACTTTGCAGTCAGAATGGTTCTCCTGCAGCCAAAAATAAAGTGTGAATGTAGCTTGAAAAAGCCAAGTGAAATTCGCACTTGATATTCATGGGGGAAGGGACTTTGCACACAAGGGCACCATTTAGTCGTATTTCAGGTCCTGTTAAATTGTTAAATGTTAAATAAGTGTTAAATCCTGGTTCATACTACCATATTAACGGGAAATCCAAAGATGATAGCTATAAGGACAGTGTAGCTGCTTCAGAAATATTTTTCCTCCATTAAAATTATTTTTCTTTCATTATGAAGGATCACGGTTTGGGTTGGATGGGACCTTAAAGACCAGCGAGTTCCAATACCTCTGCCATGGGCAGTGACAACTTCCACTAGGCCAGCTTTCTTAAAGCCCCATCCAACCTGGCCTTGAACACTTCCAGGGAAAACTTCCAGACCTGACAACACAATGGAGATTTTTCAGCCATAATTCCAAGCAAATGCTTATGACTTTAATGGATTTACATCCTCCCCCCCAAATTAGAGTGTTTTGTGGCACAGTTCATGGCAGCTACAACAGAGGGGAAGAGACTTTTAGGTCAGACCCCTACCACAGGTCAGATCAAATTTCCATACATGACAAAGCTGATCTTAGCTCTAAAGTGCTGCCTGCAAGATTCATAGCAAATAACCTATGCCTCTAATGTTTTCTCCTCTGGAAAACATTATAAAGCTCTGAAATGCTCCAGCAGATGCATATGCTTTCTAGAGACAGAGAATCTACAGATTAAGTTACAGAATGTGGCTTTGTCACTGAACAGGAGGGGCTGAACAGTGATCTCCATTTTTTCTTGGTAACTACAACTTAATCTGTATTCCCCTTCTAAGAGGATTGCAATAAAATACTTTGTAATGAAAGCACAATTAAGTCACATTATGTGCAAAAAGTCATCATTTGATAATGATCCACTAATTTCAGCAAGATAAGACACTAATCATTTATGGTAATCAGATTTGCCCTGGTAATGAAGTGACTGGATCCTGCTGCAGCAATTCAGAGGTGTTCATTAGCTCTGCACCCAGATGCCACCAGGTCACAGCGTGTCCCTGATGGAGACATTCCGAGGCTGGGAGGACACCACCTTATCTCCTGTTCCACTTTTGTACCAGAAAAGGCAGATTCTGGATTCATCAGTCATACTTATTGCACGAGTTTCCAGCCACACAAGTACTGGTGTCTGGCAATACAGAATATGACGATGCCCAAAGAAAGGCTCAATCATGTATTTTGTACAACATCATCTATGCCCAAAATAAATGACAGTCATAAAATACTGCGGTTTTTTTTTTTCTGACATTTAAAAAATTATCTATAATAAAAGCATATCCATAAAAAATCTAAGCCATACCCAATGGATACTTATTCCCATGCAACTCATCCGGGAAAGCAAAGGAAAATTAGGTGTGCTTTGGTTCTGTCCAGCACCACCAGGTGGCAATAGCAGCCCAGCTAACCCATCCCACAGCACAGCTGCGGCACCAACTGCTTTATTCCCCTTTTCCCTTTCACTCAGCCCTACCCCAAGCTTTTTATAACTCAAACTCAGCGTCAGACTAAGCATCTATAATAAAAAGTTTCCCTATACCTACTCTTGCTTCATGAGCTAGTCCAAAGACTGCGTCCGATCTAAACAGCTCCCAGGAACCCATGACTGACACTTCCAATCCGGCAAATCCTGTTGTTCTTTTGCTAAAGCATAGCTGCCTCATGCAGATATCCATCACAGTCACTTGATTTCTGCAAATTTACACTCCTCCAATGTATTTTGGCTCAAAGAGGGAACAGTATGCAAGACTCCACTCATTCCCTATCCAAACACTGCATATATGCCCCAAACCACATGATAACATGATATATGGAAAAGCAGGAGAAAGAAAAACAATTTTTGATAACCTGGAAATCATAGAAGTACACCAGGCCTGGATTTGAACAGAAAGTTAGATCCAAAAAGTGGTTTATATTTCTCAGATTTCAGCAAGTTCTTTATATAAATAAGTTAGGACTGTATGGTGTTGCTTTACCAGTCATCTTAAGCTCAAGCAAGAGGCAGACGTGGCTTCATGCCTGGAAATCAATTGCCATTGTAAACACAAGTTGCAGACGTCAATCACACTGAATGATGATGCTGTAAATCAAAGAGCAATCTGGCTTCATCCAGTATCCCACAACTACAATTTATTAACTTCTCAACAGTCTAGTAAACAGAACTATGTTGTTTTGTTTTGTTTTTTTTTTTTAATGGAGCTGTAGGAAAAACATAATCTTAGGTAAATTCATATATAATATTACATCTCTTATCTGACCTCACCAGTATCCTTTCTGGAACTACAATAAGGTAAGCAAAAATGAGTCACTGATCTACACCTCCTTTTCAGACTTCCAGTTTTAAGTGCTCAATTACCTCTGACCACCAGCTCCAGCTCCAGAGATAAGCATTCCCTCCCTAACAGCCATACTTCTGGTCTTCAAGGATTCATCCACTGACCTAATTAAAAAACTATTTCACATGACCCTAAAGGTGAACCTAGAATAATTTGCATTGTAACCACTGTTCTCTACTACGATTTTCTGTTAAAAGATCTTTTAAATCAAAAGTCTCATCCTTGGACTGGGAAAGGAAATGTGACAAAAGGTGGTAGAAAAAAATGAGGAAGGAGAATTACATTTTCTTGGCTTCCACCTATCACTGTAGACTTCCAAAACTGAACTGACTTCCTTCCATGCTTAGGATGGATTTATCTTCTCGTAATCAAAACCCACAGCATCTTCTTATCAGAGAAACACCTGCTCAAGTTACACACTAGGATTTTTTGTCCCAAATTGCTTTTATCTTTCATTTCAGTTCCAGTATTGTCTGTAATTCTATTCATAAAGTAAATTATGACTTGAACTGCAAAATTCATTCTAGCTCCTTCAGAATTTAAACCACTAAATCTGAATATGAAATTAGCCACTGCCTCCAGCTGCAATACATTTCTTATTTCTCATTTTCACCCACACTCATTGGAAACGTAGTTCAAATGACAACCTGAAAATTGATTTTACTCTTAACTAGTACATGGAGGAGGTTCCTCCTCCCCACCTTTTCATTCCTTACATCCCACAAGCACCCAAAACAATTTCACATAGAGTGGCAAGAGATGAGCCAAATACCCCTCCGAGGTACTCCAAGGCACCACACATCTGAGCAACAGGTGTCAAGCTCTGCAAAACAAAATCAGATACCAAAAGCCCAAAACACACTTTAATTTGATATAATTATTTTGGGCATTCAGCCTCAGCCTAACACTGCAGCTGTTCACAGCATCCACTGATACTTCTGTGCCATTCCTGAGCCAGAGGGGCAGCATTTCCCTTTCAGCCTCTTGAGTGGAAGCAATGCAATGTGGTGGAACCAGCCGGAGCCCCACAAAGAGGGGAACAGCAGCAAGCACTGCACCACTGCAGAGAGCATGGCAAGAGCTTCCTGAGCGAGAGTCCTGCTCATCAAACCTCACTTCCTTTTATGACAAGATAACCCACCTGGTTGATCAAGGGAAGCCAGCTGATGTAATCTTTGGGGATTTCAGTAAAGCTTTTAATAGTGCCTCTCAGAGTGACCTTCTGGACAAATGCATCATTTGATGGGTGAGCAACCGGCTCACAGGTTGGGTGCAAAGGGTGACAATGAATGGGGTGGCATCAGACTTTCACTAATGGGGCTCTGCAGGGCCCCATCTTAGGCCCTGTGCTCTTCAACATCTTCACTAATGACTTGGATGCAGGACTCAAAGGAATTCTAAGCAGTTTGCAATGATACAAAACTGGAAGGAGCCTGCAGGGAGGCCCTGCAGAGAGATCTGGACAGATGAGAGGCCTGGGAAATCACCAACCACATGGAGCTCAACAAGGCAAAGCACCAGATTCTGCACTTGAGATGGGGCAGCCCTGGATGTACAGAGACACTGGGGAATGATACACTAGAAAGCCATGTCACAGAAAGGGACCCGGGGATCCTGGTCAATGGCAAGCTGAATATGGGTCAGCAGTGTCCTGCAGCCAGGAGGGCCAGCCCTGTCCTGGGGTAAATCAGTCACAGCATCGCCAGCCGGGCAAGAGAGGGATTGTCCTGCTCTGCTCTGAGCTGGAGCAGCCTCACCTCGAGTGCTGGGGCAGTTTTGGGCACCACAATGTAAAAAAGACATGAAGCTGTTAGAGAGTGTCCAGAGGAGGCCATGAGGATCGTGAAAGGCCTTGAGGGGAAGCCATATGAGGAGCGGCTGAGGGCACTGGGTCTGTTCGGCCTGGAGAAAAGGAGACTGAGGGGAGACCTCATCACAATCTACAGCTTCCCTCTGATGGGAAGAGGAGGGGCAGGCACTGATCTCTTCTCTGTCACAGGTGACAGGACCTGAGGGAATGGCCAGAAGTTGTGTCAGGGGAGGTTTAAGTCAGATGTGAGAAAAGGCTCTTTATCCATAGGGTGGCTGGGCACTGGAACAGGCTCCCCAGAGAAGTGGTCAGAGCACCAAGCCTGGTACAGCTCAAGAAGCATTTGGAAAACATTCTCGGGTACCTCGTGTGATTCTTGGGGCGTCCTGTGCAGGGTGGGGAGTTGGACTTGATCCTTTGGGTCCCTTCCAACTCAGCATATTCTGTTATTCTGTGGAACAGGCTGACCAGGGAGGTCAAGTATTCAAAATCCACCTGGACAAAATTCAGGTGTAATCTGCTTAGGTGACTCTGCCTTGGCAGGGGAGTTGGACTAGATGATCTTCAGAGGTTTCTTCCAATCTTAACTATTCTGTGATTCTGTGATAAAAAGACCACATAAGTCAGGCTTTGTTCTGTGTTCAAATTTGCAGAGCTAAATGCAAAGCCAATCTGCAGTAGCTCTAGAACTCTGGAAAATAAGCTATTTTTAAACAGCAGTAGCAATGTGGACTGCATAAATTAGCATAATCTCAACTTTCACAGATAGTTCTCAGCTGTTTTACATACTACAAATCAACACTCTGAAGATTCCTCACTTCTACTAACATGGTCAATCATGCATTTCATGAGGCTTAAAATCTCCTTTTTTCACCTACAAAATCTCAACGGCCTTTTTTTACACTCTTCCTTTTCAGAGCAGTACTATGACAGGCTTAGGTTCCATTACAAATCTAACAAGGTTTCATGTTTAACTGGTGGTTCTGTGGCTGCCTAAGTGCAGGACATCCTCTTATTTTCTCAGCTGATGATTTTTCCCTGGTGGGCAGATGGCATAGAAGTGGAGTGCAGATGGAAACCCACAGCCCACAAACTCCTCATTATAATTTGAAATAGTGCTAGCAGCTCTTCGATTCTCATCTTCTCTTCAAATTATTTTCAGCAATAAAGGATGAACTGCTGTTTTCAGAAGACACAGCCAAAAGTAATGATATCTGTTTACAGCTGAGAACCTTCTAACAATGTGATTTCTATTTTCACAAGTTTTATCAAAATCCATAAATCATTACTGAAAAGGACTTCAAATTGAGCATCTCTTGCTTTGATTCAAGTATTACCTTAAGAAGAAAGATCAATAAGAAAATAAGAGATCACACATGCATGAAGGTTGCTCTACCTGAGCTGCTTGGAATTATAATGGATTTATCTCTGCAGAACACCTGTGAGGTAAGGGAGCTGCTGGTGAGAAACTGCAGCAGGCAGTAAGGAGGTGACAATGATGCTGATAGCCTGTGGCTCACAGACTCACCCTGCATCCTCCCTGCCCTTTAAGACTGAAACCCCTCCTGGCAGAAAGGCAGGCTCAAAATGAGGGTGCAATAGAAACTAGTTTTATCATTTCTTCAAGCTTTTTCACAGCATGTCCAGTCTGCTGGAACTGGCTTTCCTAACCTTCCAACCAGTTGGAAAAGTCCTAAAAACAGCAAAATAAAAATATCTGTGGTGGAAAATAGCAAGGAAAGAAAAATAGTAAGGATTAGGGGTCAAGCTTGGATCCCTGAAAAGTTTGTATTAACCAATGGAAAAGCATTAAAATAACTAAATTTATCCCTTAACTATAAAAAGAAAACAAACAATACTTGAGACACTCAAGTGACATGGCTGGTGAGGATTTACAAACTCACGGATAGCTCTCTCACACAGCATAAATGAAAAGCTGGCTAATTTGTTCCTGATCCAGAAACCTGGAGTCAGACTTGATAAACACAAATAGCTTCTTTTGTTCCAAGTTTTTACCTGGTGCCTGACAACCAGTTATTAAACCACACTGCTCTACCTCTACCTCTAAACTGTCTCACAAAATGCATTCTGTCTATTTAAAAGATAGATACATGTTGCTTAACTGTATTTTTGGCCTGCAAGAGTAAAGGCTTTTTCTCAGATGGCTGAATTTATTTGCATATTACACATCAAAAACATTCATATGTATACTTGTAGAGTATACATACTCTACAAGATAAACAATTTGCCTATATAATGCAGGGCTATAGTCTTCCTCAGCATGCAGGTGTGAGAAACAACTGCTCACTTTGAAAATTTAAAAGGTTTATTAAACCTTGACAAAAATACAACAAAAGGAAAAATTTCTAGTGCTGGGAACTGCCCTCATGGGTACCACATGGCAGGTTCATCTTCAAGATGGATGCTCAGTCTTTTATACCCCTGGGGGTTGCATCAGCCAACCCTAGCCCCTCCTAAAGTCTGTCAGTCAGCTCTTCTTTGCCGTTTATCAGTGGAGATTGCTTTCTTGTAACTTGATTGGAGGCCAGGTGTTGTCATGTCCACGCCCCACTAGCAACAACCTTTTTCTTTCTCAACTGCCTGATGTAAGAGGCACATATGCATGCCTTCTTTCTACCTATCTTAGACAACTCAGGCTGTCTGATGGCAACAATACAGAGGAAGGGAAAAGGGAACTATGGAGAGAACAGAGGACATCTAAACTATAATAACATAACTATACATCACTAAAGCTTTTCTTAATATTCACACAATAGTCATCCCTTAATTGTGAGAGCCAATCATCTCATTATCCATCTATAACACAGGCATGCATAGGTACAACAGAAGATGAAAGAATGAAATATTTCATCACCAAAGACAATTTATCTTTCCTGCATTCATGGAAGAAGACTATGGGAGGTCATCTTCCTAGAGGTTTCCTTTTCACAACAAAAAATACAATAATCAGTTTTCATTAGGGAAGACTTGTCCTTTCTCCTGCACCTCATGACATTCCTGTCCCATCCACCAAACACAGCACTGATACCAACCAAGTAACTACATAGTACTGTCTACCACAAAGGTTTATACAGGGTAATAGAAACGCTTAAATTTGAAATGCAGCCCTTAAGGACTTAGCTGTGTCAAAAGAACCTGACACACATTTTATCTCCAGCTTAATGGCTTGCACTTGAAACTGATCAGGGTCTTCAAAAGTGACTATTTGAAATTGTTGTTTCAAGAGAAAACTCAGCTTGAGATTGACAGAATAAAGAATTTCCAGAGGAAGAGAATGCTCCATTTTAAGTGCCTTGAGGAAGCCCTGATTCTGTGAAATCCATCAATATCCCACAGCTCATCCAAAGGCATGTTCAGAGTCTTTGGCTTAAGAGGCTGATTCCCCAGGGAAAGGCAAAGAGAATTTTGGCAGAGGATGAGATACTGTGCCAGCATTTCTGATGCAGTAAAAGTGACTCTACCACACATCTGTCTCTCTGTGAGAGGCTGAATCTGCCTGTGACAAGGTCAATTTTGAGAAAGGTTGGTATTAAAAGATTATGCTCCCTCCATCCTCTCACTGAGGTTATGCTAATTATTTCAGGCGAGCAAAGGAATTCTTTGATACTCCAAGTCCTTCTTCCCTCACAAGGCGACTCTGGCTGCCGGCACAGCACCCAGAGGAACAGCATAGCTGTTCTAATAGTATCCTAATTCCATAATCGTGGAATTAGCCATTTTCAACCTTGAAATTTAACCCTAAGAAATGGAGTATGCAGTAATCCACAGAATCCAGGCCTCTACACCTGTCCCTCTTCCAACTAATCTCACCACCCTTCAAGATGACACATCTTAATTTAGAGTCCTGCCTGCTAAGGTCAGTGTGTAAGTGGATGCTCAGGAGTTGCAACAAGTATTTGTCACACGGTGGGACCAATTGTTTTGTAAACTCTGAGAGACACAGAAATATCAGCAACAAGCAGAGCCCTTTGCCAGCCATGCACAAATGATCTTCACAAAGGTTCTAGGAGGCAGTGAGAAGGGATAGATAAAGAATTAAATAATTGCATGTAGCATAGCCCTGGATAATGCGGTCTGCTGGTATTTTCTCCTGAAGGAGTTAAGTATATACCAGCTGCTTTACATTAAACCGAGCTGGCATTTTAAATCATGCAAATTAGCTGAGCTCCCATCCATTTCAGCCCAGCATTTAGCAGCATTGCTGTAAATGATGCAAAGTGCTGGCCAAAGCAAGCCCTGCCATTTCAGCTGCTGTCAGGAAGGAGAGGAGGAGGCAGGGCAAGCAGTGGCTCTGAGTGATGCTGCAGCTATTCACAAGATGGTTTGCAAGAACCTCCTTCCACCACAGGTATTGTCTGCATGACCTAAATGTGCCCATGTGCACAGAAATCCTAGGGCTTTTATTTGTTGAAAATTCATTTATATACTCTACTAAGAACTGCTGAAAGATTATTTAAAATTCAACTATTTGCCAGTGGAACACTGAAATTTTATTTCTCTTTGCCTAATGCTGCACAATCAACACTGAGTGGATCTGACAGGTCATTGGCTCAGAAATGCTGACACAGCAGCCAAGGGTGGCATCAGTTCCCTCCATCATGTCCAACACCAGTGGACATTTCTCAGACTGCGAAGGGAAGAGATGAAAATCCATGTTTATCCAACACAAAACCCTCTTCTGCTGAATCCGAGAGCACTCAGGAGGCAATAAAGAGGGCTAAATCTTCCTTAGTTCACACTGTTGTGGCCAAGAGATTAAGTTTCAGCACAAAGCTGAAACGGCGAAAGATTTGCTAGTAAGAAGTCTAGGAGCTCCACAGACTTTTTTAAACTATTATGTCAGGTTCCTTGTTTACCTGTTCAACAAGGAGAAGGTAGAATTCATTTTTGTGTTAAAAATAAAGCATCTTATTTTTAACTGCACCACCCATCAGTCCACATGGTCCAAACCCTACTAGGGGAAGACCAAAAGGCATCTTACAGGCAGGAAAGGAAAATCCCATTGCTGCAGTGTGGGAAGTTGCTATCTGACTGCTTGGAAACAGGATCCTAGGCAACCACTGCTCTTCCTCTTGAAAAGCAGAAAGATGTTTGATTCAGTGAAATAAAGCAAATTCAGTACAATTCCCCTAGAGATGCTCCATAGGGATGAACAGGATGCTGCTGCCTCCCCTTTCCAGCTCCACATTAGAGGACCTGGCCCCTTTTTGCCAGCTTTCTTTGGCAGTGCCCATCCGCCACATTACCGTGGAGGACCAGACCCCTGTGTGCTCCAGAGCCCATCCCAGAGGAGTAAGATGCAGTGATGCCAAAAATACTCCTTCCCAAAATATTCCATCCCAGTTAAGCCTCAGACAAGTCTGGAATATATGTGGCTGTTCTGAGAAGCAGACTGACCTCTGGTTATTGAGCAAAAAAAGCTCAATTTCTAAGCTATTGCATCAAATGGTCAATGCACATTTGATCTTGATATAACATGTGACATTTTTCGATTAGTTTTGAAGACTTAAATATCCATACATCTGTGGCAAATGGAAAATAATTTAAAACTGAATCAAATTTGTCTTACCGGACAGATCCATTAATTATTGTCACCACCAGCTGCAATCAAAGTTGCACATTGATCACTGTGGATCAAAATGCCAGTACAGAAATTACCTGTAGTTTCCAGTAGTGGACACGACTTAAGTGGAGATAGCTAAAAAAAAACGGAATCTGCTTCTAAATATTTGTTTCAAGATATGCAAGTATAACAAAGTCTTAGCACCCATATTCACCATAAAATATCACACAAGCTAGATCAGCAATATGAAATCCCACCAGGGTATTCATTTTGTTCTACCAATAGGTAAGTATATAGAACTAATAGATGGCAGAAAAAAACAATATAATAATTTTTGGTCAGCATTTCCAGAAGATAAGCAATCCTATCAGGGAAGATCCCCTCATTGTGTGAAACAAAAAGGTATTACTACAACAGTCTTCACAACTGAGAACGTCCCTTCATGAGACAAGAAACCATAAAATTACAATTCCAGCCTGTCACACACCTTTCCCACTTCTCCCAAGAGCAAAGCATGGGTGTCCTCAGACAGCTGTTCCAGGAGATGTTTTTCCGAAACAACTCTGAGAAATCTAGTTCCTTTGGCTAAAAGGCCTTGTCAGTCCCTACAATGTTATTTGGGAGATGAGGGAGAACATGCAAATGATCAGGGAAGTTGGGTCAATCCTTTTGTCTGGAGAAAGTGTAACCAAGCCAACAAGACCCCAGCACTGAGAAGAGCTACTGCTGCAGCCAGAGAGCAAGTCAGCCTGTCAAGGGCTGGTTTAGGGTTTCTATTTATTTATAAATACTTCATCAGAAAGCCTGGATATGCATGACTAGCTCGCTTTCTTCAGCAGGTGAGATAAACATCTCCAGGTTTCTCCAAGAAGGCTTCACAGTCTTCACAGTAAAGCCAAGGCACTTTTGGATTATACCATGGCTGTAATTACACAAAGGACAAGACAGAAGAAATGGACCAAGATTAGTGACAGGACAGGTAAAATAAAGACACTTAGGGAGACTCCTTCCCACTGTGAAAGAGAGGATACAGCAACTTGTAGCCACAGCTGTAAATACAAAAAAAATCCAATCAAGGAAAAGGACTTAAGGAAACATCCAAGGCAAGGGATGAACACAAGCTAAAAAATGCAAGTAAACAAGACATTGTCAAAATATGATGATATGACAGTCCAAAACTCAACATGCACAGGGGAAAAAGTTCTGGTAAAAGTGCATTTTCAAATACAGAAGTTGGACACTTTTCCCTTTCAGGCATTGTTTTCCCACACATTGCTTCAAATTCTGAAATAACCCAAAATTAAAATGAAAAATAATCCAAGGATAATACACCTAAAATACTTTCAACAGGCAAAAAAAAAAAAAAAAGGTAGAATCAGAATAAAACTTCAGATCTCAGCCTGTTTTAAAATAAGAAGTGACCTATTTTCTCATTTATTTTAATAGGTGGCTTATTTGTTTTAAGTTTTAGCAGTTATTTCCATGCCTTTGGAAAACTGAAGAAACTGAGACTGTTTCCACAAACTATTTCAGAAAAAACAATGTACAGATAAAATTAGAGGCGTACGACTAAGTGCCAAGTGTTTGAATTCCAGTTCTTGGTGAATGGAAAACCAGCAGCTTCCTGTTACAAAATGTACCAACAGTTCATGTCTAATAATACACATAATATCTAACCATTTATATACTTCAAATATATATGTTTCTAAAAATAATATTAAAGCAGGATATTTTTAGCCAGGTGAATTTCTCAGGAGAATGAGATTCTACAGTTTGCTGCAAGGAAAAAAATAGATTAATGGGTTAAAATTTTAATAGCATCTCTTGATTTATACCAAAATAAAAAGTAGAAGATTTAGCTCCAAAGCTTCAAGAAGCAAAAAAATAAATGGGAAAAAAGGTCAAGAGCAGAACACACATCCTTTCATTAAAGGCCCAACTATTGCTTAATTCACAAATGTATCTTCTTAAACAGCACTTACAATATTTATCCTATTGCAAACTTGGAAAGTTCAAGCAAAATAATTATTGATTTAAGCACCTCCCTAATTTCTTCCACTTTGGTAAGAACAGGGAACTTGTAGGCTAGAAGCATTAAAATACTCTACAAATTGTTCAGAGATTTAAATCTAGTGGTGAGACCATCTGGAAAGTGAAATTAAAGAGCAGACAATGTTTCTCAAAGGACTCTTAAAATCAAATTAAAACCAGTCAATACCAATCCTTAATTTCCAAAACCCAGAACTTAATCCACACTATCTCAGTAAATAAAGGCATTCTTTTCTGATACCCTGTGGACAGGCAAAAAGAGCACAAGTGGTGTTGATTTTTTAGGGTTTTTTTGTGGGTTTTTTTGGTTGTTTTTTTTTTTTTTTTAACTTCCTAGATACTTGAAACTTGGGAAAGGTTCATTATTTGCTTATTAGACTTCTTTATAATCAGATTTTTTTTTCTTTTTGAGAACTAAAGCTCAGGTTCAATGCCAGCACATTTCAAAAGCAGTATCTGTTGCTCTCCTCTACTAATATGCTTGTACCTCTTTCTCCTTGGTGTCACTGCACATCAAGTCTCACAGCAGAAGGTGATAAAAATCACTTGCTAAAGCAGGGATAAAAAAGTGAGAGTGTTCACTTAAGAAATTCAACTTAATGGAGTAAAGCAACAGTTTCAAGGACAGAAGGAGAACACATGGACATCATATGCATAAGCATTTTGAGCTGTCAACAAGTAGCAGCAAAGGAGAAAGATAATCTAGTATCAAGGGACTAGCTAGTAATTTTCTATAGAGCTGCAGACTTTCTGACCTTGGCTACATTTGTTTGTGCCTCAGCCATCCACTTAACAAATGTTGTACAAAAAATAAGAACAATATCCCTACCTCTAAGGTACTTTAGGTTAAGCATATTCAAATTTTCAAGCCAGACAGATAAATAGATAGACTGTCACAAGTAAGAAGGGAAAAAAACATTTTCCAATATGATAAAAAACCAAATGGAACTTTGAACAAAGTTACTTTATGCAAACTAACCCTTTATATATTCTAAATGAAAACCCAATTATTAAAGAACCTCCTGAATTTATAGTGCAACGTTATGCCTGTTGTTCAAATGCAAGACTTTAGAAAAGGTAGCTCTTTATGTGAAAAGACAAATCACTGAAAAATCCATGTTAATAATCACAATAAAACAACTTTGGAATTGTTTTCTTGTTTTCTATGTGAGAACATTCAATCTAGAGCAACCTCCCCCAGCCCCCCAACAATTAAATATTTTTCAGTATGTATCTAGAAATACATCAAACCCACGGCAATCATAAATAGAAGAAGAATTTGGCTGCTCAGTAGCCTCAAATTGCTTACAGTGTGTAAAAAATCCATCATAAAGATCCAGCACAGGCCTTTTTGTAAGCATGTACTTAGGTATATAACTATAATCATATTAACAAGCCAATTAGCACCAATTTCAAATTTATTTTGTGCTTATGTATTTTGACAGCCTGAATCTATAGTTTTTCTTAGCTTCTCCCAACTTCAGTAAAATCTATCCTTTGTTGATATCCTAAACGTGACTCCATTTGGTTTCTTCCAACTGCAAAAAGCAATCTTTTATGTGAAAGTTATCAGTATTATTGACCACATTTCTCACAATTTCATTTATAATTAGCTCAGTAGTTGTAGTGAGACCAAATTTCACACCACTGAGGCAGCTCATGCAATGGCACCGAACCCAGTTGATGTTCATCTGACTTTAAATTGGGTCCAGATAAAGATTTGCTTGATCCCTATCCCTTCAGCAGGCTGGTTCAGTATGAGAACTGTGAAACCCAGTATCACACACAAAAATGGCTAATGCACGTGAGCTGGGAAGGCATAATTTCTCTGCAATATGCTCCATTAATCTTTCTCTCTATGAAGCTTCACATTGGCAAGACAGTGATATGGAGATTTAAACAGCTCCTGGTAAAGTTAATTAAAATATAGAAAAATAATTACTAACATGTGAACTATATGGCTTCATTGGTATTGCTAATGGCATGGGCACAAGGGGAGTGAGGAAGAGAAGAGAAACCCAGAGCCCACAGATCATGGGTCACGTGTGGCTCATCAAACATCTGATGTGAGCCTAAATTTGAAGTGTGGAAAAATACTGGAGGAACCTGTTAAGTTAATCAGTTTGAGAGCAGTGCACAGCTGACTGAACTCTCTGGAACATGCCAGCAATGTGCCACCAACCTGGGAAGAGCTGTCCACTCCATTTGTATCAGGGAATTGTAATGGAGCTTCCATACCCTTGTCATTACTTGGACTACAGAATGGGCAATGAGGAAAAAAACAGAGATGTTTTTAACCTCAACAGGTGTGGCAAATGCTTTTGGAGCACACCCCAGGTGTAAATGATCTTGACAAATTTAGGAAAGAATCACTAGGTAAAAAATCTAGTGTAAGACTAGAAAATAGGGACATCTAGAACACCCCAGAACTAGACTACCCCAGATCCAGGCTGCCCATCTCAACAAGACCTTCACAAATTGGGAAAGCAATATGAAGAAAAATCTAGCTGAGCGAGGTAGCTTGATTTCAGACAATATCTAACCAATTTTAAACTTAATTATTTTTTTAAAAAAGGGACTAGGGAAACTGAAAAGGGTTCTGTAGACAGCACAAGGAGTTGCAAGAGTTGTAGAAATTCTAGGCTTTGCCTAGTGTAGGGAAAGAGAAAAGTGAGGGAGAACATCACACCTGTGAGCACCTGCTTGCCATGTCCACCAGGAGAGGGCAGCTGTCTGGCTTTCAGCAAATGAATATTGCAAAGAAATATCAATTCCTAACCCTTCCCCTCCTAGTCAAACTAAGCACAATTACAGGTAATTGCTGAACACACATACTTTAAACCCAGGTTAAACAGATGTCTCTTAATTTGCAAGTGTTTTAGTGGAAGGGTGGGACCAACCATTTAGCAAGGTCCTGGTGCATTTAGTGCTGCTTCAATTACTGAAGGTATAAACAGACATTAAATTTAAGCTTCTCTGGAGAAAGAAAATCAAGAAGTTGGAGAATACAACATAGCAGCAAGAAACACAGTAATTAAATCTGTGATCTCCTTCAGTGACATTCACAATGACATGGCAGCAGAGTGCCTGAAATGGCATCTTCCTTCTTGCATCTGCATGAACAATTACACTACAACCACGGATTTCTAACTGGCAATGATTTCTTTCTTAAATAATTAATGCAAATTTAGTAGTCAAATGCATCCAACTTTCTCAGAATCACTGAGAAATACCATTTTGTAGATGAGAGATGAGAATCTTGCTATCTACTCGACACAAGTTTCTCTGGTAACAAAGTTAAATATTTCCAAAACAATTCTCTCTAAATGGGTAGTACAATTTATTGGTGGTGTTTTCAAGTTTGACAAAATAAGCAGCAGTGCAACAGTGAGATACTGCTGTGCACAACACAGGGGATTTAATATGGAAAAATAGAGTATGTATATCAGTAACAGTAAAATAGGAATGATACTGCCATAATTCATCCACCTAAGATTTCTGACTAGCATTTACAATGGGCTTGATGCTAAACTCTCAGACCTTTCTTTGGAAAGTGACTCTGAAATACTCAGAAGTATGCTTTTTATAAATTGCACAGCTTTTTAAAAACACACTGCCCTTATAAGGCCTTAAGGCACAAAACTTCCAGTTATATAAAATCCAGCTAACACACGTAAAACCATATCAAGAGGAACAAAATTAGCAAAACTTTTATAAGTTTTCACTGATACCACATTTGTGAGTGGGACATCTTGAATTTCAGCAGGTTTTTTTTTTTAATTGGTGCTTTGATGAATACCACCTGCAATACTCATGTTCTCTGAACAATCAGGTTCTAGAAAGGTACCACCTGGTACCAAAAAGCTCATGAAGCTTTGTAGTGGTGTGTAAGTGGCTTGAAAGATGCTAACCCAGCATGAGAACATGGCCTGATATCCTCACATGGTGGCTTCTGGAGTATGCTCTAGACAAAGCCTCTTCTCCAGAATAATCAGTCCTATAAGCCACTACATTTTGTATTATGTAGTGCAAAAAGGACCCATTTCAATGGGATTAAGAACAACTCCCTGAAATACTCCCAGAACCAAGAAAATTGGTCCAAGTGACACAATCTCTCTCTCATTCTCCCTCCACCCACAAAGGAGGATGTCCTTTCTTGTGGGCTGAAAATTCTGCCCACAAGAAGATCTATGGAGCCAAAACACTGGGCAATGGTCCAGCCTGTGGATCTAAACTATAAATTCTACTGTAAGAATACCACTTCCATCCCCCACAGGTGATGCCAGGTGCCTGCCCAGTAAAATGGTGAGGGTCACATTGGTGCTTCAGATAAATCACTCAGAGAAGCAAAGTGATCATCCTCAGATTCTCAAGCTATTCAGAGCTGCAGTGTTCAAGTCTAAACCTTACCAGAGTTATTATCAGAAAGCACTTTTGTACCTGAATGCAGCTGAAGGTCTTCCAAGATAAAAGTGCTTCAGCTGCTGACCTATCAGCTGGCAGCTGTCTATCCATCATGTTCCTCCTCCCTTGGCAGGGAGGAACAGTAGGAAAAGGAACAAACGGTGCCTTTGACACAACACATCTGGAAAAATCTCCCTCTAGTTATAAACTGCCATTCCAAATGACCACCTTGAATAGCAAGACCCTGCATGCTTTTGTGGGCAGAAGGATCAAAGCTGGATCAACAAAACAGCTGAATAACAAAAAAATGACTGTGTTTATTCAAGATAATAGATAGTGAAAAAAGCCTCACTGGTTCACATCCTAAAAGGTGCTGGTCATCTGCTCAGACTGCCAGACATAGAAGGTTACTGAGAATGCAAAGCTTAAGATTTCTCCTGCTGCTGAAGAAATTAAAAATGTAAAATTATCTGACATTTCCTTAGCCAAAATCTTTCCCTGTTCAAATATAACAAGTTAGCATCAAGACACTTTCATCATCAGGGTACAAAAAAATGGGGTTTGTTCCACATCCTTGTAAGGGTTAAAACCACCATAGTGTTGCCCTTAGCGCTGCAAACAGCTCCCACTGGCAGATCTCTGTAAGCATAATCTGTTACAAGATGAGAAAGTATTTCTGAATAACAACAGCTTTTTCAGCAATGTAGATTTCCATGCAGAAACCATGGCATCTGTGAGAGAAAGGGCAGCAGATAATGAGATTTTGCTGATGTTTTATAATCACAAGGACAGACTCAGGCACAAGTGAGAGAGCGCACTTGATTATCTTGTAAGGGCAGACAGGTTGGTCTATCTGCTGCCACTACCCTGGATCCATGTTTGGCTGTCTCATTTTCCTGCTCTCAGTCCCTCAGGAACTGCTCCAGTCCTATCTGTCTGGCCTGTGCAGCCCAGTACGTCACCCTGTCTACCAGCAAGGAAAGTGCAGCATATCCTGAAATCAGGGCACGCAGTCAAACATGCCCAATCAGTAGGCACACTTCTCTGAAGGGAACAGGGTTACCAGGCCACAGATTTCAGAATCTAGGTGGTAGGGATTATCCATTATTTGTCCAAGAAGGAAAAAACCAGATGAGTCTGCCATCATTTCCCTCTCTCAGCATAATGGTATCACCTTCCACTGGGCTCAGATATTGGCAGAAGCAGCAATATCGTATACTGCTGTTGTCAAAATACATCCCAGGGCTGTACAGCCATTTCTGGAGCACAGCAACCAATTGTGGTTGCTGCAGCAGCCCATCTACTCTGCTCTCTCTGTAGCACAGTTATACACATGCTGTGCCCATGCTGCTGCGGAGCTCACCGGGGCACGGCAGTGCAGGGCAGCCCCAGCCACACTGACAACCTCACCCTGCCCACAGAAATTAAACCAGCTGAGCAGTGGGCATCTCTCCTCCCTATGCAGCAAGCAGCACATATAAAAATACATTAGAAGGCTGACACAGATTAAAGGGAAACCTAAAATGTGTGTATTGATGATGTGCTGTATCTATGATGTCAGGCACATATAGCATTATACAGGCAATTCCACTAAAGTGTTCATTTCTGACATAATCCGTTTAATTTAGCTGCACTGAATGACATACATATTGTTATCTAGCATCAAGCACTGCCTCCCATTCACTCTCCACACAGCTACAAACACAGAACGTTCACACAACTAGTGCACTGGTACAGTACATGACCGAACAAAAAACACATTCATGACAACCAGCAATCCTCCCCCAGCCCAGGCACACGAGCCAGCCCTTACACTTAGCACCTACAGAAAGCACACAAAGAACACACCCCACAAACAACATCTCCACCATCTCCCTCCCGTAAATCCCCCCCAGTTCAAGCAGAGGCATGGAGAAGGCAGCACAGGCAAGCAGCACACGCAGCCCCATCCCTCAGCACCCCATCACCAGCTCCATCATGCTGACAGAATTACACATGCCATTGTGTGGAATATAAAACATCCCACCACTGCAGACAGATGTTGGTACACACACACGTCCCTTCCTTGCAATTCCATGCTATTTACCCTAGCAAACCTGCTGCACACTCTCAACACAGAAATAAATTCTCACATACACCTCCCCAGCATTTGGTGCCTGCTAACCTGTGTGTCAAATCCATTTTCTACCGAGCTACTCTTCCTTGCTGGGAGGCTGTCTCCTGCGTTTTCTTGTCCATTGGCAGATTTGAGAGGAATCTGGCTGGAATACAATGGCTTCATCACCTCCACCTTGTTCCCAAACTTCAGGTAACAGGGCTGTGGGATGGTCCTGGCCGTTGGGATATGCAGGATTGGAGCAGCACTGTGTACGGGTTTAGGTAGTCCCGATTTCATTTTGGAGGCTACCAGGATGGCTGGCATTTTCTCTTTTTGCTTTCCTAACACGTTTCTGTCAGCAGCAGCAACAGCACAGACAGCAGGCAGGGAGAGAGAAAATGACACGCTGGGGAAGCTGTTCTGCTCTAAAGCAGACTGGTTACTGCAGATATCTCCAAAATCAGCTTAGAATTTAAAATCAACAATAAAACAAATTTTTAAAAAATTTAAAAAAGAGAAAGGAAAAAAAAAAAAAAAGAAAAAACACACCACTTTCAGTCTAGAATATCTCCCAGTTTTATGCCAGCCTTCCACCTGTTTCCTCTAATTTTATTTTCAGTTCTTTACCACCGTCCTCTATCCTATTTCTGCTGTGTAACTTGCTCCTTCCTTTCTCTATCTGACTCCTGAAATTTTCTTGCCTGGAAATGAGAGCCTTTCACTCCATTATCTTGTCACTGCATCTCCAAAGTGAGGCAGCCTTTGGAAAAAAAAAAAAAAAAAAAAAAAAAAAAAAAAAAAAAAAAAAAGAAAAAAGGAACCTGCTGCTGCATATGCTTCCCCTTCCGTATGCACTAGAGAGTGAGCGATAGGATTTCCAGCTTAAGATGTCCTTCTTCAGTCTTAGCCAAGAAGCAGATGTAGCTCAGTGTGTTAATGACTGATGCCCTTGGATACAAGCCTTAGAGAATCAAGCTTCTTAAGCCTAAATAGCTGTGAACAGGACAGATGCCGGAGCAGGAGAAACGTCCACTGACAACGATTTTTAAATCAAAATATGTCAGTGGCCACAAAATTTCCCGGCTACCCCAGTGCTGAGTATAAAATCCTGGACGGGGCGAGGAGTGGGAAAAAAAAAAAAAAAAAAAGATTAAAAATGAGAGCGATTCAGCAGCGAGAGGGAAGGGAAAGCAGCCGGCAGCTCATGTTCCCTCCCGCAGTCGAGCGGGCTCCCGCCCGGCGCTGCTCGACGCATCCCGGGGGGGCCGGGACCAGCCGGGAGGGAGGTGGCGGCTGCCCGGCACCGAGCGGGCAGGGAGGGTCCCGGATTGGTCCTGCCCGCTCCGAGCAGGAACATAAAGAAATTTAAAAAATAAATAACCAAGAAATCGCTCCCTCTCTCCGCAGGGGGAGGAGTGGCCTCGGCTCCTGCGGCGAGCAGGGAGACCTGTGGGGCGGAGGGATCTGGAGGGATGGATGGATGCTCCGGAAGCTGGAGGGATGCTCCAGAGGCCCGGCACAAAGCAAGCCGGGAACCGGGTTCTTTTTGAAATTTGAAAAAAAAAAAAAAAAAAAAAAAAAAAAAAATCAAATCAAAACACCTGGAAGTGACTTACTGTTCCTGGCTGTTCGGGAAAAACTCCCGCTGCCAAGTATCAACAGGAATTTGAATAAGCACAATGAGTAATACGGTCCTATTATAGCAACACTTGGCTTTGGGGAGGCTTTCAGTGTCGCACGTTCCTCCTCACGCTGCTCGGTGGATGCCAGGATCCGTTACAAGCCCCGGATCCCGTGTTGCTGTTCATCCTGACACATTTCAGAGCTGCATATATTCCCATTCCTGCGCACACCTGCACCAGCCCGGACAGTGGGAGATTGATTATCTCTGTGTAAATCAAGGCACCAAGCAATGCCTTCAAGACGGCATGAGGGGCTCAGCACCAGGACATACAGTGCCACAGTGCCCAGTTAAGGCTTTGACTTGTCCCTCACTACAAAAAAGACATTGAGGGGTTGGAGTGAGTCCAGAGAAGCAGGGAATGAAGCAGGGAATGGAGCACAAGTCTGCTGAGAAGTGGCTGAGGGAGCTGGGAGGTCTCAGCCTGGAGAAAAGGATGCTCAGGTGGGACCCTCTGGCTCTCTACAACTCCCTGGGAGGAGATTGTAGTCAGGGGGGAGTCGGGCTCTGCTCCCAAGCCACAAGTGACAGGAGGAGAGGAAATGGCCTCAAGCTGTGTCACAGTAGGTTCAGATGGGATATTAGAAAAAAATTCTTCACTGAAAGGATTGTCAGGCACTGGAACAGGCTGCTCAGAGAAGCATTCACAAAACACATGGATATGGCGCCTGGGGACATGGTTTAGTGGTAATATGGCAGTGCTGGGTTAACAGTTGGATTTGATGATCTTGGGGGTCTTTTCCAACTTTAACAACCCTATAATTATAGGAGGGTGCCTCAGAATAATATTCACAAAACCAACATGAGACATGGAAGCAAAATATGCATTGCAATCAAATCTTCATCACAGTTCCAGTTAATTACTTTATTTCCCTAGTAGGGCTGCTTCCTTCAGCTCCTTATTCCCACCTCATCCACTCCCCTGGTAATGAACCCCTAAGCCACTGCCTGGGTGACAAGGAAAAGAGTGATCCCAGCAAGAAGAGAGTGGTTTATGCTGGAAGGGATCCTAAAGATTAGAAGTTCCAACCCCCTGCCATGGGCAGAGACACCTTCCACTAGTCCAGGTTGCTCAAAGCCCCATCCAACCCAGCCTTGAACACTTCCAGGGATGGGGAATCCAGAGAAGCAATGAACCTACACTTGAAATACACACTGGGTGAAGTGATTCAGCAGGACAGAGGAAGCCCAGCCCCACTGCCCCTGCTCCATCCAGGCTGTGAGCAGTGCTTGGGGAAGGAAAGCTCGATCATGCTCAATCACTCATGGCAAGGAGAGCTGGGAACTACCTATTTAATAACACCCAATCTTTTCAGGAAGTTTTAAATGTGCAAACCTCAGGTTTTTAGATCTGAGATTCTTTCAGACAGAAAAAAGAGGCATTTCTTGGATTGTATTGTAGGTGTTTCCAGGATGAAAGGCAGCATTGCTGGATCCTTCTGCAGATGTCATCTTCAATGACTTACCCAAGGTTACACAGTGACTAAGTGGCAGAACGAAAAACTAAAGTCAGAAATTGTGTTCTAATTATTATCAAGTACTATTCTTCCTCAACACTACAATGTAAAATGTAATTCAAGTTCCCACATAAAGCTCACATGTTCAGTCTTGGCTGTTGCTGGGATTTTTCAGCACATCTGCTTTCATGTGTACCACTTCTGCAGGCTGTTTTATAGTAACTACAAAAGGGTAAAATTTATGGTAGCTGTTTTTTTAAGTAATGGCTTCCACCTCAATCTCTTTATCCACCAATTTCAAATGGGAAAGCACACATCCCTCATCATCCACTGAGATCCCACCAAGACAAATTTTCTATTCTGCCATAACTGTCCACAATGTCAGCTTAAACACAGCTATATAGAGTATTTCAAAACCCTACAATTTGATAAAGAATGTAAATTTACCATCTGAGTGGACTGGTAGTCCTTGGAGCAGAAATGCGTCAAATGCTCCAACACCATTTCCATTGTTCCATGCTGAGAACTCAGCCCTGTTGGCTTAGAGAAGGTTGGGTTCCAGTATGAACATCTTGAAAAAGATCCAGTCCTGAAAACCAGGCTAATTTTAGCTCTGTAATAAAATAGAGTAAGGTTTAAAAGCTATTAGAAGATCTAACTGACAGCTTTACTTTCTGTACTTCATTTACATGTTTTATGAGGTTTGGGCCACCAATCCCTGCTGCACCGAACTTGCCAGTTTTTGTTGTTCTGTTTTTATCTTGGAAAACTGGCTAGGGTATGGGATACCAAACCAGCTACAAAGTTAACTTGACCAAAAGAAAAGGATTCCTTTCATTGCTCCCTTAACAATTATGGAATCTGATCCTTTGATGATGGCAGATTGAATACTCCACAGTTCCTTTGGAC